>NC_086445.1:626097532-626397532 GCF_028390025.1 Pseudophryne corroboree
TCTAAATTGCAAGAGCTAAGTGTGGCACTCACACTTGCCTATCGTGCTTATATACACTGCGATAGTCCAGCTCACAAGGAAACGTACCTCATGGCAAAACAGATATATGACACTTTTCTCACCGAACAAGCACAAACAAGTTACAACTATGGCAGGAATAGGTTTCATAGATGGGGAAACAAGTCAGGGAAGCTTCTGGCCAATTTAGTCAGAGGACCTCGGAACAAAACATGGGTCGATGCATTGAACAGTTCTGGAACTGTTCTTTCTAACCCCAATGATATCTGTTCGGCTTTTATGCACTTTTATAAATCTCTATATACGGTAGGCACTGACAATGCATTGGATGGCCAATCTTTTTTGAATGAAACACAGTTACCGGAGCTTACGTCGGAAGAGCGGGACCTGTTGGATGCTCCTGTCACCAATGATGAAGTTCAGGCTACCATTAAGTCCCTCCCTAATGGAAAGAGCCCTGGTCCTGATGGCTTTAGTGCCGAATGTTATAAGTTGCTAAATGCTGATATTCTTCTGGTTCTGACCAAGTTATATAATCATATCCTTAAGACGGGAGAGACTCCTCTTAATTTTAATGAGGCAAGACTCATTGTACTTGCAAAACCCGGTAAGGATCCCACCCTGGTGGGGTCTTACCGCCCTATCTCACTCCTCAACCAGGACTTTAAAATCCTGACTAAATGAATGGCTAACAGATTGCAGACTTGCTTGCCCCGCCTGATTTCTCCTGCACAGATGGGGTTCGTCAAGGGTAGGCAATCCACATGGGGAATAAGAGCAGCCTTAGCTGCAATATCTCACACTCACTCCTGTCAGGCCAAAAGTAATATTATTTTAAATCTAGAGGCAGAAAAGGCATTTGATAAGATCGCCTGGCCTCATCTGACTAGAGTACTTGCCCACCAACGATTTGGCTCATCGTTCTGTAACTTGGTGCACACCATTTATACTAACCCTGTAGCGCAAGTCTTAGTTAATAATGTGACATCCGCCCCCTTCACGCTGGAAAGGGGCACTAGACAAGGGTGCCCTTTATCTCCCCTTCTTTTTAATCTGGCATTGGAGCCCCTTATAAGATATATTCTGTTGCATAGGGATTACAAGGGCATTGCCGTGGGTACTCAAGAACTGCGGGTGGTGGCGTTCGTTGATGACCTTCTCCTCTTTATGTCCGACCCCTGCCTTTCAATTCCACAGTTGATCACAACGATTGATCGCTTCTCTTCCTTTGCAGGATTTTCTATTAATTATGGGAAGTCGGAGGCATTGCCAGTTTTTGGTCAGGCGAGAACGGGTTGGGGGGACACCTTTCCTTTTAAATGGGCGACTGCTTATATAACTTTTCTAGGCGTAGCGCTTCCCTCTCATCCCTGTCATTTGTACCGATACAACATCACCCCGGTCTTGCACAAGATTAAGACTGAGCTTGGTCTTTGGCAAACCCTTCCTCTGAACCTGCTGGGGCGCTGCAATCTGTTCAAGATGGCCAGCTTCCCAAAACTTCTCTATGTCTTACAGATGACTCCTTTATTATTATCCAGTTCGGATCTGTCCTCATTGAATGCCTCCATTACCAAGTTTATCTGGGCTGGCAAGCGACCCCGGATCAGTATTAAAAAGTTATCCCAAACGGCACCTAGAGGTGGAGTTAACCTACCCAATATCAAACATTATGACCTTGCCTGTCTTCCCCACGTTGCCTTGAACTGGCTTGGAGATAAAAACTATTATACGGATTCCACTCTGGACTCTCAATTCTGCGCCCCTCTATCCTTTAGTTATCTTCTTCATGCCCGGCCTTCCAAATTGACCTTGAATATAACTAATAATTTGTTACTATTCCCTATCATACAGGCGTGGAGGATGGCGAGGAAATCTCTTAAGCTTCAATATTTTTATTAACTTTCGCTGTCCCTAGTCCCCTAGTCGGTAACCTGGAGTTCCAGGAGGGGAGGGCTTCGAGACCCTTCACTACCTGGTATTCTTCTGGTATCCGTAACCTGCGCAACTTACTTAATGCCTCCCACCTCCCACTATCTTTTGCAGAAGCGAAGGACAAATATGGCTTACACCCTCGACAAGAGTTCTCTTATTTCCTGGCAGTCCACTATCTTAAAACAGTTTTACCCAAATTGACAAACTCTGACTTTCTTGATCCCCTTACCACACTTCTCCACTCTGGTTCCTACTCCATCTCGACTATATATACACGTATTCGTATAGAGATTGACCCAGAGGCGGATCTTCCGGAACTGTCTCAATGGTCCTCCCATGTTTCATCGGTCACCCCAGATTACCTCTTAGACCATTTCCAGTTGACTCTGAAACTTATTCCGGCTAGTTCATACCAAGAAATGGCCTACAAAATGCTCCATAGGGCTTATATTTTGCCTAAACGCCGGCATTTAATGGGCATCTCGGAAGAGGCGAGATGTACTAAATGTTTCACGGATGGGGCGGATCTTCTGCATTGTTTTGGGGATTGTAGTTTGGTGAAAAAGTTTTGGCATGAGGTACATCGATATGGAACTACGGCCCTTGGCATATCTTTCCATTGCACTATATCCTGGGCACTATTTGGTTATTTAGCGGATCAGGCAGACATCCCTTGGAGCAATAAAAAAACTTCTTGTGATATTGTCAGCGGCTAGTAGGAAAGCAATTCTTCAACAATGGATTCATAACTCAGCCCCCACCCTCTCAATGGTCACATCTAGATTATTTTTCCTATTTACTATGGACTGGCTGGAAGGCATCCATCCATAAGGAAACACTTACTCCAAATTTATTACAGTGTTGGGACAACTATATTCAGACACTTCCTGTGACTACTAAACAGGCAATTCAAAATTGCTTCCGGTCTACTTCATGGTATCTGCTTCACACTATAGACCATCCAAACCCCTTAGGCCTTTGAATATTATACCTTCTTATTTTCCTTCATTTCTAGTTCTCTTTCTACTTCTTTCCATTTTCTGTGATATACCGGGTTAATTGGGAGATTGAGCTCCTGGATTTGGAGATATCTCTATGGATGGATCGACGGCCCGTGATTTCTGGCAGGTATTAAGTTTCTTCGGTGTTATTTTTATTTTCTACTCTAGTTATTGTGTTTATATCTGGAGAATTTGATGCGATTTATCTGTAATGGTGGAGTACTATCACTCTATATTTATATATATCTCTCTTTTTTCTCTCTCTCTCCCTACATTGTACTCATAAAGTTTATTCTCTGCTATTTCTTGCTACACACACGTTCCCTTTATTGGAATGTTTAAATGTTTTATTTGTGGAAAATTTTGAAAATGTGCTTTCATCTCTCCTTGTTCTATCGTGAGACTGAATGTTGTATATCTTACGGTCCTCTAGAGGGACGATCTTATGTTCGCACTGTTATACCTTACTGTCTCAATATTCTCTGTCTCGAATTGTTATGTTTCCATTTTTGTAATATGAGAGATTGGAATAAAAACATTTTGAAAAAAAAAAAAGATTGTGGCCGAGATTTTTGGTTTGGGACCACAGATCGGAAAATCGATCGTTAGTGTGTGTGGGCAAGGTTTTTCAGAATTACCGTCGAAATGCTGAAACTATCATTTGTACACACTATACAATAACTTTGCTCATTCTCCCGATTATTGCCACATTGAGCCAATCATTGTATAGCGTGTACTTAGCTTCACACTAAGCTCACCTGTCCTGAGTATTACTTAGGGTGCATACCTCCTCTTCTCTACCTCTATCAGTTGGAGTACCGCAAGGCTCAGTCTTAGGTCCTCTGCTTTTCTCAATCTATACCTCCTCTCTTGGTAAACTAATCAGCTCCTTTGGATTTCAGTATCATTTGTATGCTGATGATACTCAAATCTACCTATCCTCCCCAGATTTGTCACCACCAGTATTGGCTCGTGTCACTGGATGCCTGTCTGCCATTTCATCTTGGATGTCATCTCGCCACCTCAAACTCAACATTTCCAAAACCGAATTAATTATTTTCCCACCAGCTAAGAGTAGTTACCAACCTGATATCTCTATAACTGTTGACAATGCAACTATCCACCCCACCCCACAAGCTCGTTGCCTAGGTGTCACCCTTGACTCTGAACTGTCCTTTGTTCCACACATTCAATCTGTCTCTAAATCATGTTACATGCACCTTAAAAACATATCCAAAATACGCCCTTATCTTACACAAGACACTGCAAAAACTCTAATTCATGCACTCATCATCTCCCGCATTGATTATTGTAATAGTCTCCTTACTGGTCTTCCCAAACATAGGCTATCACCACTTCAATCCATTTTAAATGCAGCTGCGAGGCAAATCTTCCTCGCCAGACGTTCTTCATCTGCTGATCCGCTCTGTCAGTCCCTCCATTGGTTACCGGTATTCTACCGTGTCAAATATAAAATACTTTTACTTACATACAAGGCTATTAACCAAACTGCACCATCATACATCTCCTCACTCATCTCAAAATATCTCCCTACCAGACCTCTCCGCTCTGCACAAGATCTGCGTCTCTCATCCACATGTATTACCTGTTCCCACTCAAAATTACAGGACTTTACCCGGGCTTCACCCACTCTGTGGAATGCACTCCCACGCACAATAAGACTCTCCTCTAGTCTCCAAACCTTTAAACGTTCTCTGAAAACTCATCTCTTCAGACAAGCCTACCAAATTTCTGACCCACACACATAACCTTCACAGCTTCCCTATCAAGTTACATCCCCTCTGTACAGTCCACATAAACTCACATTTTGTCTTCCAACATTGCTGGGTGATCATATCATATACAACCCATTAAGAACCTAGCAACCTGGGGAACCATTATGTGACAAGTAGCATCTATCCTTGTGTATCAATGCCTATTTCCCTATAGATTGTAAGCTCGCGAGCAGGGCCTTCCTACCTCTGTCTGTCTGTCTGTCTTTACCCAGTTTTGTTCTATAATTGTTGTTCTAATTGTAAAGCGCAACGGAATATGCTGCGCTATATAAGAAACTGCTAATAAATAAATAAATAATACACATGGTAAGATCCTTGCTATGCCCGTTGTTGACTATGCGATTTCCGTTGAACTCCCCCAAAGCCCAGATAGTGTAGATTTTGACAATCTGTACTTTCGATTTTGTCTGTGTACGATTTTGACTTATTGCCAATTTTGACTATACTTTGTACTAGATAGTACACTAGAAGTCAAGATTGACTTGCCTGCACAGTCTATCTAGCCTTGCGATACCGACACCACGGGACCGTGCATCGGGATCGAATTGGGACCGCAAGCTTTCAAACACCTTGAGATGTGCACTAACTTTCCTTAAGATTTTAACTATATAGTCAAAATCTTACAGATATATCTCACCCCGTGTATGCACCTTTAGCTAAGTTTTCTCCTCCAATCCGTACAGTAATACTCTGTCACTGGAAGGACAGGTAACTCCTCCTGTCCAGATGGCTGCAAAGTCTGAACTGCTTCACGGCGGTTACTGAGGTTGGAGACCACCTTCCTCTCACTGCATATCACTCAGCAATGTAGGTCCCAGATCACCATCTCTCCACACATCCTCCATTGGCGGTAATACAGCAGCGTCTGTTCCCACCTCTCTACCCATTACCTCAGACTGCACTACCCAACTGCTGCTCACTCTCACCTGTCATGTGCCTGACACTGGTCATATGACTTGCCCTTGACCTCTTCAGCAGCTGCAGAGGCTACTGGGAATTATCTGCCTGTAAAACGACAGAAAGTGCTATTGCGTAATGCACAGTGTCAGACATAATACATTGCATAGTGGGTTATTTCATTTTGTACTTAAAGTCTGCAGCCCAGGACTTACTCTTCCAGTGCAATTGAATTCTGCTGATCGGCATTGGAGTTGACGTCAGACACCCTCCCTTAAAATGCTTGGGCACGCCTGCGTTTTTTCTAGACACTCCCTGTAAATGGTCAGTTGCCACCCACAAACAGCCTCTTCCTATCAATCACCATGTTTACGCCCATGTGAATGGATCCTTCGCACCATCCCGTCGCTAACCGGCAATGTCCGGTGTAGCTGTCTGACACGCCTGCGCATTGTGGTGCAGACGCATGCGCAGTTTGGACCTGATCGCCCACTAAGCAAAAACGCACAGCTGCGGATCAGATCTGAATTACCCCCTTGGTTTTGCCCAATTGCAAACTTTTTTTTGGGTTTGCCAAAAACTCTGAATAACCCACGAAATCCCTCACTTCCTGCTTCTCGCAGGCTTTTACATTTATGGGGTAATTCAGATCTGATCGCAGCAGCAAATTTGTTAGATAATGGGCAAAACCAGTGCACCACAGGTGGGGCAGATATAACATTTGCGTGTATTGTAACCAGTATATATTCTGGTTATAATAGAGGCATTACTATATATTGTTATTAAATTAAGCGCATTACTATATATATTTATTATACTGGAGGCATTACTATATATTTCCATTATACTGGAGGGTTCACCATATATTTCTATTATACTGCAGGCATTACTATATATTTTTAGCCTTGCCTCCAGAGTGCAAAGAAAAGGCCACGCCCCCTCACAACACATGACCACAGCCATTTTTCAGCACTCAATATCACTAAGAAAATATTTTTACTTGATCGCTTTTGAAAAACCTCTTATCTAAGGCTGGGTGCACATCTAAATCACTGGCAATCTTGATGATTGTCGGGGAGAAATTCTTTGTCCCAGACCATCTGAGACTGAAGGTACTCAGTGTGCAATGTTATGATATGAATGACGAAATGATAACTTGGTCCGTCCTCAAATTAACATGCACCATGGCATTGTTCATTTAGCACAATCAAAACAGATGTATTTTTTTATGACCCACGGACGTGCTCATTCATGCACACGCACTAACAGTATACACAATTTGTTTTTCCAATATGACAAATTGTACCGATATCGTGAGAGTGTACCTGGCATAACATGTCAGTGAACCAGATAGTAGAATGGTAAGTAGTAATACGCTGTTGCCCATACCTTTTCACAGCCTGTTCTTAAGTTAATTGTTCCACCAATAAAAACCCTCACATGCAGCCCTGTTTTTCACTGATTAGACAATCGAATACAATGGCTAATCTTTGAAAACTTGGACAAGTGTCTAGAGGATCACCGTGAGGACAAGTGAGGGTTTCTTAATACATACCATACAGTTTTATTTAAAAATAAAAATAAATACAAAATATCAATTTTACTAATAGTTTTTTCTTTATTAGTACAGGGGCTTCAAAGTGACTGTCAGAGGTTACTGGTAACAATAGACCGGTAAGTTTGACATCTATAGTGGGGAAAATATTGGAAGGTATAATAAAGAATAGCATACAGGAGGACTTGGAGACCTCCAAGGTTATTAATAGGAACCAGCATGGTTTTGTGAGGAATGGGTCATGTCAAACTAACTGAAATAGCTTCTATGAGAAAGTGCGCGATAAGCTTGACCAGGGAAATGCAGTGGATGTGGTTTATTTAGTTTTTCCTAAAGCCTTCGACACAGTGCCACACATAAGGCTGATTGTAAAATAAAGAGAGCTTGGTTTAGGAATCACAATTTGTACTTGGGTAAGTAAGTGGAAGGGTAACAGGGAACAGTGAGTGGTGGTTAATGGGATGTTTAACTACCACTTGCATGGTTAAACATCCCATTGTGCACCGGGACGGTTGCACACCAGGAGCAACCATCCCGGTGTGAATACATCTGTGCAAGATGTGTGCGAACAGTTGCTCTGGAAGCTCTGGTAACTGATCTAGAGCAAATTGTTACAAGACTGAGGGATATTCACAATCTCTAGCAAAACTTAGATAGAATGGTGGAGGAGTTGCAGGGAGGGACACCGGTAGAGGAGGACAATCAGGTAGCCAGCTGGGTCACGGTTAGAAGGAAGAAAAAGAGGAGGAGGTAGGACATCTCTGAACTGCCCAACCCCAATAAATTCACCTGATTGGATGAAGATACTGTGGATGGCAGTGAGGAAATGACAGAGCTGGAGAATACCGTTCCTTCTAGCAACCGGAGGAGAAATCCCTCTGGTGCAAAAGGGACAAGAGAAAGCGAAGTACCTAGTCAGATTGTGGTGGTAGGGGATTCTATTATCAGGAAAACAGACAAGGCAATCTGCTACTGAGATCGTGATCGCCGTAGAGTCTGTTGTCTCCCGGGTGCTTGGGTATGACACATTGCGGACCGGGTAGAAAGATTGTTGGGAGGGGCTGGGAATGACCTGGCATTCTTGGTGCACATTGGCACCAATGACAAAGTTAGTGGTAGGTGGATGTCCTTAAGAAATATTATAGGGACTTAGGTCAGAAATTCAATGCAAGGATATCTAGGGTAATATTCTCTGAAATATTACCTGTGCCACGTGCTAGCCCAGGGAGACAGAGGGAGATTAGGGAGGTAAATGTGTGGCTTAGAGACTGATGTTCTCAGTCAGGCATCATCTTTTTTGTCGCAATGGATTGCTCCAGAATGAGGAGGGGGCAGCGGTGCTGGGTGGAAGGATGGTTAGGTTGGAGGAGATTTTAAACTAGGTGCCTGGGGGGAGGGTTTATTTAGAAACTACAGGTCAAGCAGTGAGAATAGAAACAATGGGGTAGTGAACTAATTGGGGGTGGAGAAGGAGGAGGGAAAGAGCAGCCATCAAGGGTATTAATGAGGTTATTACCAAGGGTATTGCAAAAACACTAGCTAACAACAATTATGGCTCATCAATACTGCATATAGAAAATGATGTCCCTAGCATAAGAAGGAATACTTACCTTAAATGTATGTATGTAAATGCTAGAAGCCTTACAGGGAAAAACTGAGAATTGGAAGTCCTTGCAGCAAACAAACAGTATGATATTATAGGCATTACTGAAACTTGGTGTGACGAATCTCATGATTGGACAGTCAATCTGGAGGGATTTACGCTGTTCAGGAGAGATAGACTAAATAAACGGGGTGGAGGGGTATGTCTTTACGTAAAGCCTATTTTTTAAATTCTGAAATATGGAAAGATATTCATGAGGGGACTGTAAATACTGTTGAGACTTTATGGGTAGAATTTACATGCAGGGGAAAAGGAACAAAAAAAGATAGTATTATGGCTATGCTACAACTGGTTTTAATGTGTCTGATGAGGAATGGTTATTTAATCAAATTGAAAAAGCGTCAGGATTTGGTGACGTAATAGTGATGGGAGATTTTAACTATCCGGAGATAAATTGGACAAACAACTCATGTGACACTGCTATGGGTAATAGGTTTTTAAACACAGTAAATGATCACTACTTACTTCAACTAATCAAGGAACCAACTAGGTATAATTCGATCTTAGACCTGGTATTAACAAACAATGGGGAATTGATATCAAATATTATAGTAGGGGAGCCCATGGGTAACAGCGACCACAATATGGTCACATTCAATATCAGTTTTCATAAGCAGCCCAATATATAGGCTCAACTAGAACTCTAACTTTGACATGATGAGGGAACCTTTAAGTGACATTGAATGGGAAATTTTGTTTCAAGGAAAAAATACTGCTGAGAAATGGGATGTATTTAAAATGCTGCTCAATAACTATACTCGTAAATTTATTCCCATGGGCAGTAAACGTAGGAGTAATAATTGCAAACCAATGTGGGTTAACAGAAAGATTAAGGAACTAATGGCCATAAAGAGGAGAGCATTAAAAAAAATACAAATCAGATGGGAATGCAGAGTCATTCAAGTGTTATAAGGATTGTAGCAAAATATGCAAAAAAGAAATAAGGGCGGCTAAATTAGAAACGTAAAAGCTAATAGCAAGGGAAAGCAAATCAAACCGCAAAAAGTGTTTTAAATACATCAACAGCAAAAGATTAAAGAAGGAGAGCATAAGCCCTTTAAAGGACAAGCTGAGCGTTTTAATTAAAAACGATAATGACATAGCGGAAAAATTAAATGAGTTTTTTTCATCTGTATTCACAAGAGAGGACCAGATGCCAGGATTAGCACATAACCTCAGCAACGATAATGTCCCACTGCTAAGTGCTTATTTAAGTGAGGAAGTGGTCTGTGACCAATTAAAAAAATTAAGATTAAAAAGTCACCTTGTCCCGATGAAATTCACCCAAGGGTTCTCAGGGAGCTACACTCCAAACTAGCAAGACCGCTATTTTTGATCTTCAATTACTCACTTACATCAGGCATGGTTCCCAAAGACTGGCGTATAGTGGAAGTTGTGCTGATATTCAAAAAGGGAAGCAAATCTGATCCGGGTATTTATAGACCAGTAAGTCTTATGTCTATAGTGGGAAAGGTACTGAAAGGTATTTTAAGGGATAGTATACAGAAGTTCCTTGAAGCCAATAAGATAATTAATAGGAACCAACATGGATTTGTGAAGGATAGATCATGTCAAACAATCTTATTAGGCTTTTATGAAACAGTTGGCGCAAACCTAGATCAGGGTAAGGAGGTGGATGTAATCTTTTTAGACTTTGCTAAAGCTTTCGACACAGTACCATACATGACACTTATCTATAAGTTACAAGAACTGGGGATAGGAAGTACAATATGCACTTGGGTTAGAAATTGGTTAGATAATAGGGAGCAGTTGTGGTAAATGGAACTTTTTCAAAATGGACTGAAGTACTAAGTGGTGTGCCAAAAGGGTCTGTACTTGGACCACTATTGTTCAACATTTTCATTAATGATCTAGCTGTAAGCCTAGAGAGCATGGTGTAAATTTTTGCAGATGATACCAAACTGTAAGGTTATAAATTCGGAGGGACATGCTAAGTCTCTTCAGAATTACTTATTTAAACTGGAAGCATGGGCAGCAAAATGGAGAATGAGGTTCAATACAGACAAGTGTAAGGTAATGCACTTTGGTAGCGAGAACAAAAATGCCACCTACATACTAAATGGGGTAAACTAGGGGATTTTGTATTGGAAAAAGACTTAGGTGTTCTCATAGATAACAAACTTAGCAGTAGTACCCAAAGTAGATTTGCAGCAAAGAAGGCAAACAAGGTATTAGCATGCATAAAGCGGGGAATTGATGCAAGGGATGAGTGTGTTATACTCCCATAATATAAATCCCTAGTGAGGACACATCTCGAATATTGTGCACAATTTTGGGCACCATACTATAAAAAGGATATCCTGGAACTGGAAAAGATTCAGAGGCAGGCAACCATACTGATTAAGGGGATGGAAAAACTAGAATACGAGGAAAGGCTTGCTAATCTAGGCATGGTCACACTGGAAAAGAGGAGATTAACATGAGACATGATTAACATATCCAAGTTTATAAGGGTACAATACACAGAGCTTGTGGGGGATCTGTTTTTGGTAAGATTAACACAGAACACGTGGACATCTGCTTAGGTTGGAGGAGAGGAGATTTCGCACGCAGAGACGAAAAGATTTCTTCACAGTAAGGACAATACGTGTTTGGAATTCCCTGCCTGATAGAGTGGTAATGGCGGACTCGTTCATTACTTTAAAGAATGGGCTAGATAAATTTCTAATGGGTAAGGATATACAGGGTTATGGTGGGTAGATCGTGCACTAATTTGTTTTTAAAAAAACAGCTGTCATTCCCAACATATAAAGTTAGTGCTAAAAATAATATAGTGTAGGAGACCACAAATAGGTTGAACTTGATGGACAAATTGTCTTTTTTCAACTTCTGAAGCTATGTTACTATGTTTTCCAACTGGGCCTCAGTATTCAGTGGAATACCACAAGAATCTATACTCAGGCCACTATTGCTGAACATATTTATTAATGACCTAGGAGTAGGTCTGGAAAACAAAGTGTAAATTTTTGCAGATGATACTAAATTATGTAGGGTAATTAATTCAGACATGGATGTTGAGTCTCTACAGAATGACTTATTTAAACTGGGAGTTTGGGCAGATAATTGGAGATTGAGGTTCAGTATAGACAAATGCAAAGTTATGCACTTTGGCACTAAAAATAAACATACAACCTAAACATTAAATGGGGAAAATGTAGGGGAAACTGTAGTTGAAAAATATTTGGGGGTGCTCATTGATAACAGACATAGTAGCAGTAACCAATGTCACAGGGCAGCAATGAAGGCAAATAAGGTGTTAGCATGCGTAAAATTGGGAATTGAGATAAGGGATGAGAGTGTAATCCTACCACTGTATAAATCATTGGTACGGCCACACCTTGAATATTGTGTACAGTTCTAGGCACCACACTATAAAAAAGGTATCTTGGAACTTGAAAGTGTTCAGAGGTGAGAGAGGTGAATTGAGCTTAAGCAGTTATCAGCCATTTTGTTTAAGTAGCAGCCATGTTGAAGTGAATAAGAAAGATGCTTTGGTAGGAAATCATAAGAATGCTGACATTTCACAGTTAGTACGTTCTGTGAGAAGCAAGGTCGTAGCTATAGTCTTGAAAATATGTTATAGACAGTTTCTCTTGTGTTTAGACTTCTTGTGAAGGACACGAAGGAGGGTGTCAGCTAGAGAGGAGTTCTGAGAAGAGATGCATTATTGTTTTAATATGTGACGTGTATCAAGTGTTCATGCAAGTAGCTTTTTGCTATATAACGCCCTGCTGATTAAATGAGCTTCAGTCTCATCTTGCCGACATAACCCTGTGTGTTGTCTGCTTTCTGGGATTCTCAATCGATTGGTAAACAAATGGTAACGAACAGATAATTGAAGGGACTTGATAGGAGAAGGCTTATCTCCACAGTACATGGGGGCTCATACAGAGAGATGAATTGAGCTTAAGCAGCTTTTCTAGTGATAGAAAAATGTATTGGTGATACATTTCTGTATTGTCTTGATAAATTACTGGTTAATTATGTACCAGGAACCTATCAAGTGGTGTATTCTAAGTCTCTGTCATCCTTACCCTTTGGTCCCAGAGGTATAGTTAGTGAAGGAAACTTTACTGATTATATAACGTTTTAACCAGATGGTATAGAATTAGGTTAAGACACTGAACACTCGCATACTCAGCCTTTTCAAATCCAGTACAGCCAGGGACTGTGTGTCCATTTTAATATAAGGCGGCTGTAGTTGGCACTTAACATACAAGGTTTGGTAATAGTGGTATCAGTTTTTCATAGAAAAGTATACTAGCTGATACAGTATTGCAGTTTGTTGGTGGGGCTTATCCCTATTGTCTGTGATTGTCCACCTATTAATCATTTGTCACCAGAATTTAATCCTGTCTGTTCAAAGAGTTTAACATTATTAGAAGACGTTAAATCTGTCATTGCTAAAGATAATTCATTCGCATATAAAAAGACATATGACTCAGTGTAGAGTCAAGTCAGTAATAACAGAATTTTGGTTTGTTGTGTCAGAGGATTAAGATCCAAGTGGTTTGCTTCATTTGGTCCTTTTTGTTGATGAATACAGAAAACACTTAAATAATATTAGTGTGACGTTTAAAACTGAGGTATCTTCGCTAGAAAACACTTATTATTATGAGTGTGATGCTTTAAAGAGTAAGTCTTTTAAGCTGCGGTATATACTGACTTTTGTTTTTTGATACTGCGCAGTACAAGTAAAGGTGCAGCCCCGAAGGATTTCGCAAAGTGAATTGATCAATCACGTGAAGGGACAGCACAGTGAGCCCCTGGAAATCGTCAGTGCTAGGGAAGGAAAAATAGGCACTTATTGGTGCAATTTGTGTAAGGGGCAAACTTCCCAGAGGAAGGGAAGTGTTGACTAATGAGGGAAATTTGAAGCAAACAACAAACACTGGATTGATAAACAAGGTTTTACTGACACTGTTAAGACTTTGACAAACCGTTTCAGGGACATAAGATTCAATACATCACCTGTATGAATAAGAAGTTAAAAGCGTATACAGATGTCGACAGAAGACGTATGCTCAGAGTGTTTGTGTGTGGCATTTATATTATTTATTTTGAGAACTATTTTGTTTTGTGCTGAGCCAGGAGTGTGGGGAAGCACTACGGACTCAGTACAAAGTGTTTATATATTGATGGGGTGTCACTTTATTCCAAAACCAAGTGATATCGGCAGAGAGTGGTTGAGTTTCCTTGCTATGTCAGGAAATCGAGCACACAGCTGCATATTCCATGAACCTTTAGATCCTGAATATTGATACTTAGAAAAGTACCTAAGTGTTAATGTTACCTAAGTTTAATATACTTGAGTGTTAAAAATACTTAATGGTTTAGTTATACCCAACCTCCAGAATAATTTTATTATGTCATCCACAAGAACAATGGATCCAAATTGTTCCCTGATTTATACAAAAGTATCAGGATGAAAATGTACAAATAGAGATTGTCAAAATTGTAATGTTCCTAGGTCTGAAAAATGCAGAACTAGGGGGGGGCATGGCTTGGCAGGCAAGCAGGGAAGACGTGCCTGAGGAGAGCTCCTGCATAACACCCTATAAATATGATTTATTTAGCCCTGTTCCAGCCTATATTTGCTTCTCCCTGCTCCCTGTATCCCGCCCTTACCTCCCCTGTTCCTGGTGTGCAGAGTCCTGGAGCTGGAGGGGGCCTCCTGCCTCCTTGCAGGTTGGGGCCTACACACCCTCCAGAAGCCGGGGGCTCAATTCCCGTTGCACCCCGTACCTGGCGATCCCTGCCGTGGAGACCGAAGCTGCGCCTGTCCTACCCAGCGCCCGACCTCCTATTGTCCACGGCTCCCTCCACCCCTGGGCTGACCCGTCTCTCCCTCCTGTCTGTGCCTTGTGGAGCAGACGAGCGGGCTCCGTGCCTGGTGTCCGCCTGGGGGCCTGCTGAGCCAGGAGCTGAGGTGAAGGCGGCGGCTGCCGCATGGCCTGGGTCTGGACCGGAAGTCCCCATGGCCGAGTGGGGTGAGCCCGCCCCTGCATCATTAGACCGGCGCCTCCTATCTATCGGCTCTGGGCGCCCGGGGAGCCCGGTCAGAGACACTCACAAGGTGCTGGGCCCAGAATTCTTCACCCTCCCTTAACGCCGGCGGCCATTTTGGTTGAGGGAAAACCAGAGCTCTGGCTTTCCCAGGTAGCTGGCGGTAATTGTGGGGTTCCCTGGCTACTGGCTGGTCCATGGCTGGGGCCCTCCACATGCTAGGCACAGCACCCTGTCACCTAGGATCTTTGGGGGAAAAACAGTAATGTGGGGACAAAAAAGGGATTTCCACCCCTCATAGCATATATCCCTATCCCCATCCTAGCTGGATCCCTCCTATACCTTCCCCACTGCTGGGGTCCTGTACGCCCTGCCCCACAGTGTGGGATTTCAGAGGGGGCTCCCCCTGTGCCCCACATGCTGGGAGTATTTCTATCTCTATTATATGCCTTCAGAGCCCCGGAAGTGTCACACCATCTATGATAACTGACACTGGAGCTCCACCTGCTGGCGGCTTTTCTCACTGGGCTTACTTTGCATGAGTGAAGCTTGCTTCCCTTAACATGTGATCCTTTGGAACATGCCCTGAGTCTTGGGACTTCCTTTTACCGATATCTATGTTTGAATAATTACAGGACTGTCTCCCTACTACCAAGATTTACCTAGCTACGTGTTGCAGTGACTTTTCTTTTCTCAGGTGTTCTGTCTCTGGGTTCCACCATGCCTAGAAATAGCAAAAAACAACGTGGAGCGGACCTGACCCAAAGCATTAAAAAAATTGCCTACTCCCATGCTACCTCCCCAGGACCAGAAACCCCCTGATGTCTCTGACTCTGAGGACTCAGACCACTCCCCGCTGACCTGGAAAGATCTACAGCTGCTCTTTCGTGAGATACGGGAGACGAGGAAATCCATCCAAGCGGTACAGGCAGAGGTGCACACGGCAATAGCCTCTCTCAAAACAGATGTTGCCGAACTTGGGGACAGAACGAACCACCTGGAGACTAGAGTGGATGTAGTGATCACTACCCAACAGGGCATGAGCGATGACATTCATGGTCTAAAGAAGGAGATCCAGCACATCCTGGAACATCAAGAAGACCAAGATAACAGGGCACAACATAATAATCTGCGCATTAGAGGCGTCCCTGAGGACATTAATATGACGTCCCTGCAAGATTACCTCAAAAAACTGTTTGTGCATTTATCGCCATCGACTCCAGAGGACCAGCTATTGTTGGATAGGGCCCATAGGGCTCTACGCCCTCGATCACAAGACTCTGCTCTACCTAGGGATGTCATCCTGAGATGCCACTACTATACGACTAAGGAGGCCATCCTTAGAGAAGCAAGGAAGATTTCCAACTTACTATTCCTGGGCCACTCGCTCCAAGTTTTCCAAGTCATTGCTCCTGCTACTCTGATTTCAGGCCTATCACCTCGGTGCTTCGGGACAATGGCATTCGCTACAGATGGGGTTTCCCCTTTCGCATTTTGGTGTGGCATCACAACCGCCTCCACTCGGCTAGGGACCTGGCCGAAGCGCAAGGACTTTTGCACTTCTTGGGCCTCTCCCCTCCACCGGCCTCATCTGTTTCCCCACAGCGGGCACATGTGGCCTCACCTATGGAGTCGTCTGCCACCCCTCGACGATCCTTGAACCGGGACTGGATGAAAGTGCCCTCTGCGCGGAAATCTGCTTCCACTGGCCCTGCCACCTCATGTCATACATGTCCTAATGCCATTTCATTCTGTGGTTTCGTATTTTTGCTTATGCATATGTCATGAGGGGCTAATTTCTTTATTTCGTTTCTTTATTTTCCAGCCTTTACTTTTAGATCCGCCCTGCTCCACACATTCTGTGTGCGTGCAAGAGCAAAAGCCCTTTTCTCTTGTGTTAGATCATTTTAGGTATTTATCATGTCTTGTCCCCCCTTGCGGGGGTGGTATCCCCCCCCCCATATGGGAACTGCGCCCCTTGCTTAGATGTAGATTAGCACTGTTACCTACCCCAGGCTTGACTTGTCTTAGCCCTGGATAGTCTTGTTTTCGCTATTTCGTTATTAGTCACATGTTGTTGAGTGTCCGTTGTGCCTGATGCGCCTGGCCTGGCTGGGCTGCGTCCCCCCTACTGGGTCTTATACGCGAGTCCGGTTGTTGTCACTTAGTGACTCTTCTCTGTCATTTCCTGACCGGCATGTTAGACCAGATGTCGTTTCTTCTGGTCCCCAACGTTCCCCTCTTCCCTACCTTTCCCAAACTCTATCTGTCTTGTTCTCTTTTCTCTTTTCTTTCACTCAGCCGTTCACTGATGTCTGCCGTTTGCCATGCTTGTTTCTAATGCTTATAATGTTTTCTGTTTGGTCTATTGCAGTGATGCAGTGTCCGGAGGGAGGAGACAAGGCGTTCCAGAGAGTTGGTTGTCATGGCCCTTAGGATATTTTCCCACAATGTTAAAGGTTTGAACAGCCCCACCAAACGCACCAAGCTCTTTCTTTCTCTTAAACAGGCCAGAGGTGATTTGGTCTTCTTACAGGAAACCCACTTTAAATAGTCCCTCCACCCTGACTTAAAATCTCTATTCTTTCCACATACATTACATGCTTGTGATACGACACACAAAAAAAGGGGGGTTTCCATCCTGCTCGCTGCTCACCTCACGTTTGAGTCATTGGACAGTCATGCAGATAAATCTGGTAGATGGCTAATCCTTGTTGGGAAACTTAACAACACCCTGTGTACCCTTGTTAATGTCTGTGCTCTGAACCAATATCAGGCTGCCTTTTTTAGGGGTTTGAATTCACGCATAACTAGGCTCCGCCAAGGGGAGATCATAGTGGCCGGTGATTTTAATGAGGTTCTGGATGCCTCGTTAGACAGATCCTCCCCTCTCTCCTCTCTTTCTTCTACCCCCAAACGCCCATCCCTGGGATCTCTCCCACTGTTAGATCTTTTGAAGCTTCAATTATTATTCGATTCCTTTAGACTCACTGACCCACTTACTAGGGACTACACTTTCTACTCCCCTGTACATAAATCCTACTCTAGGATCGATATGATCCTACTCGGCCGGGACCTTTCCTCTAAACTGAAGTCTACACGTATACTTCCTATGGTATGGTCTGACCATTGTCCAATCACTGCTGAGCTCCATTCTATTGCTCCCCGCCACCCTCCTGCCTCTTGGCGATTGAATGACTCCCTGTTACATAATCTGGAATTTACTAATTTGATTAAAGGTCACATTACTGATTATTTCTTACTTAACGACCTCCCAGAGACCTCACCTATCATATTATGGGAAGCACATAAAGCTGTTCTCCGTGGTCATTTGAGAAGTCAATCTGCTAGGTACAAAAAGTCACAGGAATTGAATTTCCTCTCCCTGTTCACAAGACTGCAGGTGCTTGAAAGACAACATAAGCTTTCCCCTACCCCTGCTAATTTAGAGATTTTGCTGAGGACGCGGTCTGAGTTGTCTCTTTTCTTGTCAGAGCGCACGGCTAAGACCCTCCAGAGGCTTAACCAGTCCTTCTATTAGAAAGGAGATAAAGCGAATAGGATGCTGGCATCCCGTCTACGAGCACAACGCTCACGGAATAATATCTTGGCAGTGCATACTACGTCAGACGAGATCACGTATGCCCCGGATGCCATAAACAAGGCCTTTCAGGAGTTTTATGCTCAACTCTATAATTTAAATCCTGTCAATCCAGGTTCTGGCCCCCCAGATGTCTTAATCACGGAATTCTTGTGTAAGGCTAAACTCCCCAAACTGTCTGACTGTGCTTCTTCGGAATTGAATAAAGATATAACAGATGAGGAAATTGCTGCCGTCCTAAAGTCCTTTAAATCTTCCAAAGCTCCAGGGCCCGATGGCTTCTCGGCATCATATTATAAGAAATTTGCCCCCAATTTAATCCCACGTCTTAGAGTATTGTTCAATGCTGTACTGCATGGCACCCCATTCCCGAGCACCATGCTGGAAGCCAGAATAATTGTTATCCACAAAGAGGGTAGAGACCCTTGAGACTGCGCTAGCTATCGGTCGATATCCCTATTGAATCTGGACATTAAGCTCTATGCCAAAATTTTAGCTACCCGTCTCAATGGTGTGCTCCCTGGCCTGATCCATTATGATCAGTTCGGTTTTATTCCTGGCCGTCAGGCCAGGGATAACACTAGAAGAGCGATAGACCTTATACAACGACTGAACTGCAGACACACACCGTCTATTGTCCTTTCACTGGACGCTGAAAAGGCTTCGACCGTATATCGTGGCCCTTCTTGTTTCAGACCCTATAGGCGTTTGGGATATTGGCTGAATTTTTGACGGGGGTCTCTGCTCTCTACTCCTCCCCTATAGCTAAGGTCCTTTTCTAACGGAGTGCTGTCCGCTCCCTTCCCATTATCCAATGGTACGAGGCAGGGTTGCACTCTCTCCACCCTGGTGTTTTTTTATGATCATAGAACCCCTGGCTGCTGTGATAAGGAACTCTGGTAGAATCCGCGGAGTGAGGGTGGGCTCGCAGGAGTTTAAGATCTCACTTTTTGCAGACGATGTACTGTTGTCCCTTCTGCCACCCCGGTTTACTGGCGAGGATGTGGGCATTGGGGAACCCTCCTCTATATTTGGTGGACCTACCCCCGTATAGCTCACTTCTGGAATAAGGTGTTTGACTTATTGAAGTCCCTCTCTGGCCTTCCCATCGTGTTGGACCCTTGGGTATTTTTGTTGACGCGGCCGTACCCGGATCTTGACCCGCTTCTGAATAAGCTGTTTTCCCATATAGTGGTGGCAGCTAAATCCTTGATAGCCAAGAACTGGAAGTCTCCCGATGCCCCTACTGTTTCTGCACTCAATAATTAAATTTGGTTTGTTGCTAACATGGAAAGGATCACTTATTATCTGCATGACTGTCCACACAAATTTGAACTCGTATGGAGTACCTGGTTGCTTAAGATGTCCCCCTCTACTTGATACCCTAACTGCCCCCCTGTTCAGACCTTCTGGAACTGTTCGCCACGTTGCGCCTGGCTCCTCCCTCTGGACGTTTACCTACCATTTCTAGCAGTCTCTCGGTAAATAGGTAGTAACTTTCCTACATGTATATCTGTATACTGTTATATTTATACAATGCATATTGATATGTTTGGTATAACTTTCAACTTATGGCTTAGTTCGGCCTAGTTTGGCTCGATTGTGTCTGCCCTTTTCTCCTTCTTCTCCCCTTCCCATTTCCTCCATTCCCTCTTCTGCTGCTCCCCTTCATTTTCTTCTCTGTCTGTCTGTCATCCCCCCCCCCCCTTGTGGGACCCCCCCGCTTCTTATGTGTTGGATTTTATTCTTGAAAAATCTTTAGGAGAACTTTTTGCACTTTGTTGTACGTTTAATTGTATTTTGCGCACTTGATTGTTTCTCCTATTATAAATAAAGAGTTTTTTTAAAAAAATTGCAGAACTAATAAGTCTGGGGTACTGCCCACAGCATGTAGTACTAGAAGTACTAGAAGCAGTAATAAGGGAAAGTTAAGGGTTACTCCCTATAAGCAAGATTCCTGGAAATGTGAATGTGATAAGCAAAGAGAAAGGAACCGACAGGCAAAGTAATCATACAGAACCACAGCTACAGCCCATTTATGTTATAAATTCCTCAGGAAAGCCACAAAAGCTGATTCTATATGTACCAGTATGTAAATCCAAAATATTACAAAACCGGGGAAAAATAGATAATTGATATATCAAAGTTTATTGTATGGTAACATTGGGGGTAATTCTGAGTTGATCGCAGCAGCAAGTTTGTTAGCAATTGGGCAAAATCATGTGCACTGCAGGGGGGGCAGATATAACATTTGCAGAGAGAGTTAGATTTGGGTGGGTTATTTTGTTTCTGTGCAGGGTAAATACTGGCTGCTTTATTTTTACACTGCAATTTAGATTTCAGTTTGAATACACCCTACCCAAATCTAACTCTCTCTGCACATGTTACGTCTGCCCCACCTGCAGTGCACATGGTTTTGCCCAACTGCTAACAAATTTGCTGCTGCGATTAACTCAGAATTAGGCCCATTATCAATTATAGTCTGTTACTCTATGTGCTCTGTAAATATACAGGCTGGGAATGGGAAGTAAGGTAACAATTCACCTGTTATTTCTATGTGACTAATGACATGCGGATGTATAAATGTTTATGACTACGGAATATGGATAATATAACACTAAGCAAAAATTACATTCGAAAAATAATTGTCATTTTATTCCTGAATGCCTTAGAAGGTTTTAAACATAATTAGAAACCAGTAAGTTTAACTACATAGAACATGCTAATACAAATTATATTAATGGGTGATTACGCATAATTATGCAGATTTATATATTTCCAAAAAGTCATTTTTCATATATGCAATGTGTATTTTAGTTTTAGTTTAGAAAAAATAATTCTCAGCTGTCAGGTAGCTGAAGATAGTAGCATAGTGCTCATTATTACAGTACTTTACTATTATTTAAAATCTGGTAATGCAGTTTTGATGGGAAGGGGGTGGGGGGAATGAGTTAGACATTACAACCCCAAACAAATTGATTGAGAACATTACATACAATGGTTTCAGTCTAATGTGTTAAGAATTGTACATGAGTTACCAGATATGAGGGGAAACAATCCTGCTGCATTATTTAAGCAAATACCATATATATATATATATATATATATATATATATATATATACCCCATGAAGAAGTCTTAGAGACGAAACACGTTGGGCCTTCACCCAGAGACCTCCTGCTACATCAGTTAAGACTCATAATACTTTTTCCACATTTGAGTAGCGTATTTGCACAGACTATCTGCACTTTACTTGAGAATTTAATTCATGTCCATTCCTTTTTTTAAAATAGTCATCTTTTAGAGAACTGTATTTTATATAAAGGATTTTCATTATTTTTATTTTATTGTTACACTTATTGGTACTGTATTTTAACTACATTTCTAGTGTTGTGAAATAAATAAAAAAAATTAAAATGTAAAAAAACTTTTTTTAGTCATATTTCTTATATATATTTTTATATATTTATATATCTGTTGTACTCGGCCATATATAAACACCTTAGGTCGCTTAGAACCCCTATCCGGTATTCCTATTTCTCATTTGCGGCAACCTACCATTGCCGTTTTTTTAGGGGACAGCTGACGCCCAAATAACTGGGAGTGTTTTTTTGAACTATTTGGGAATTGTGGTATCACAAGTGGCGCGGCATTCTCTTGCAATCACATATAGACACACATTTAACACATGTAACTTGAAGCTTGTAACTGTTTCAATTTCCTAGGGGAGTTGGTACACTTTGTAGCGTTTTACTCTTTCCCCCTGTTGCTTTGTATTTGATACAATAGCTTCCAATTTAAATGAGCTAAGACCATTTAAATGATGGATTCTTTATTTGGGCAGTTATTCGCCGCTGTGGATTTATATCCTGTTTGCAATCTGTATTATGTCCATGTACGGGAACCGTCCCGTTTCTGATGTTAATGTCAGTGCTAGTTCTGTCTTTAAATTAATGTCCCAAATGCTGCTCCGTTTAAAACACAATGTAAGTCTGCCGGCAGACACTCCTTCCGCTTACCACATCCTCCTCTGTAGGCCTGGGTTCCCCGTTCCTGGTGTCCTGGCGTCAGGTGAGGTTCAGCGGGCTGGCGGCAATCAGTTCTCTCTGCAATCAACGCGTTTCACCTTGCGGCTTCCTCAGGATGCTGGAGATGATCGATTGCATTACGGAGCAGCTATTTATCTCAGAGGCACTCCGTCCTCAATTGACACAGCTGTTTCGGATAATCGTTCCTTAGAGTATGCATTAGATATTCAGGGGGTAATTGATCCTTTATCAGCCCAACTTCAATGTGCTTTCTTAATTAGCACAGCTGTTTTTAATGGTTTTTGCTCTCCAGAATATGTGATGATTATTCAAAAATAAAGACATTAATCAAACTTAACAGACACAACATGAACAAGACACAGACATTAACATTATTAAGGTTAAATTTATTTTTTTAATAATTATTTATTTATGTATTTATGTGTAATATAATGAATTCAATATAATTAAATTATTTAAAAACAGGAAAAAATTTGGAAAAAAATAAAGTATGCACTGGATTCCTCAGTCTTTTAAAAAAGGTTTTAATTCAAAATCTATATTAAGTCCATTTGGACTTAATGTTCCTAGTTCATAGATAAATTTAGTTTCCTCTTTTAAAAGGAGATCTTCAAAAATCCCTCCTCTCCATGGTTGTTTTATCTGTTTCAATCCCACGAATTGTACTAATGAAGGATCACCTCCATGGTATTTTTTGAAATGTGCTGGTACACTATGATCTTCCTTCTTGTTTTTAATATTACACAGATGTTCGTTGATTCTTGTGGTTAGTTTCCTTGAGGTCTTTCCTATGTACTGGAAGCCACATGGGCAAAATATCATATAAATCACTCCTTTTGAGTGACAAGTAATTTTGTTCTTGATCTTGTAAACTGTTAGGTTTGAATGGGCTGTAATTGTTGTTATTGCCTTATTTGATTTAATACCAACTTTTTTACAGGCCGCACATGTTCTACCATGGTAAAATCCTTTCATATTATTATTCAACCAGGTGTTTCATTCTTCTCTTTTTTTAAAAATATGGCTTCTTACAAGATTTGTTTTTACAGTAGGAGGTCTTCTGTAAATTATTCTTGGTTTTTCTGATATTATATCCTTTAATTCTTCATCAGTCTGGAGGGTGTGCCAGTGTTTCTTCAAGATGGCTTCTAATTTTTTACTTTGAGCAGAAAATTTGGTTATAAAATTTACATTTTGTCCTATCGTTCCTTCTGTTTTCTTCGAGTTATATTCTAAAAGTTGGTCTCTCCTTAGGGTATCAGTATATATTTTATCTTTCTTAATTTTCTCCATATTATAATGTTTCTCTTCAAAAAAATGTATTAAAATGTCAGATTGTTTTTCATATTCTGTTTCTTTGGAGCAATGCCTCTTAATTCTTCATAGTTGACCCCTAGGAATATTCGCCAGCCAATTCGGATGATGATTGCTCCTGGCATCCAGATAATTGTTACAATCAACTGGTTTGGTATAGTTTCTTGTTTCAATTTTTCCTTTTTCTATGTAAATAGTAAGGTCCAGGAAGTTAACAGTATTTCTATTAATTTCACTGGTAAATTCCAGATTCTCTTGATTGATATTTAAAGTGTGGATGAATTCCTCTAGATCTTCTGTCATACCGTCCCAGATGATCACCACATCATCTATGTACCTGGCCCACAGGATTAGATTTTTCTCATAGATGTTATTCTTCCAAATTCGCTCTTTCTCCCATTGTGATAGGAACAAATTCGCATATGCCGGAGCAAATTTCTTCCCCATGGCGGTTCCTCTCTCTTGACTGTAGAATCTATCTTCGAACCAAAAATAATTATGCTTCAAGATAAAATTTATTCCACTAACTATAAATTCTATTTGTTCGTAATGCATTTTTGAGTCTTCTTTCAGGATCTTTCTGATATTCTCGCATCCTTGTAGATGTCCAGTGCATGTATATAAAGATTGTATATCACATGTTGCCATACAGTAGGTGTCGTTCCACTCTAATTTTTGGAGTATATTTAATATTTGCGTGGTGTCTTTGAGATGACCTCGTTGCTGTATTACAATTGGTTGCAATAATTGATCTATATATCCTGATAATTTGGCCATTAGGGATCCTACGCTTGCCACTATAGGTCTTCCCGGTGGTTCCTGTTGGTTCTTGTGCAGTTTTGGAAGATGGTAGAAGACCGGAATTTTTGAACATTTAGGATATAGATATTCATATTCACTATTTGTCAAAATCTTATTTTCCAGACCAGTTTTTAACAGTGTGATCAGTTCTGACTTGTATTCATTAGTTGGATATCTCTTTAATATTTTATACGTTAGTGGATCGCTGAGTAGCTTTTCTCCTTCTGCAATATATTTATCCTTATCCATAATGCATATTCCACCACCTTTATCGGCTTGTTTTATAACAATTTCTTTATTTTTTGCCAATGGATTTAAAGCCTTTCTTTCTGCAGCGGTTAGGTTATTCTTCACATTCTTATATTTGCATTTGTTTTTGTGGATCTTTGTTTCTTTCAGCTTCTTAAGACCTCTTTCAACTAATTTATGAAATGTTGTTAATTGGGATCCCTTCATATACTGAGGGTAAAAAGTAGATTTTTCCTTTAGATTGGTATGTTCGAAAATGTCTTCTTTAAACTTATTCTGAGGGATGTCTGTCATAGCTTTCTCTTTCTCCTTTCTGCTGTAGAATTTTTTCAATGTTAGTTTCCTCATAAATATTTCCAATTCATAAATTTTTCCAAATCAATAAAAGTTTCAAATTCATTAGTAGGTGCAAACTTCAAGCCTTTTGTAAGGACTCTTATTTCTGCATCTGTTACTTTATATTTGCTGAGATTATATATTCCTGATGGTAGCATTACTTCTTTCCCCCTTTTCTTTTCTTTTTTAGATTTGTTTTTTGCGCCTCCTAGTGTTCCTCGCTGGTTGCGCTTCTTTTTCTTCTCCTTTTCTTCTTTTCTTGGTTCTCACTCAAACTTGATGTTTTCTTTGGAATGGCCCCTGTGTTGGTGAAGGAGCAGTTTTTTTGTACCAACTCTAAAAAAGCATCTAGGTAGTCATCAGCATCATCTTCATCTGTATCCGTTTCCACTGTCTTCATTCTTTGTTGTTCTTTTCCTGTTCTGTCCTTTAGATGTTCCATCAAGGTTCTAGCAGAAGTATCCAATTGTTTTTGGCTATCTTCTTGGCCTTGTTTATAGGAATCTCTGATTTTATTTTCATCTAGATATCTTCCTTTTTCCAAATTTATGGTCCTTTCAGGTCATCTCTCTGTTGCAGGATATTTGTATCTCTCATCTCTAACCTCGCTAGGGTCTCTTCTGGTCCTCATATTGGGGTATGTTTCTGTACGTGGTTGTCTATAATTTTTAAATTCAGTTCTAGGTTCATATCTACTAGTTCTGTTATCTTCAAATCTTCTTTGCTCCCTCTCAGGCCTTCTGTTTTGCCATATTCTCTCTATTCTAGGCTTATCTTGTATCCTTGTCAGTTGCCAATTCCTATAGTCATTTTTGTAATCTTCCATATCTCTATGATATTTCCTCTTTTTCTGTTCTACCACTTCTTCTATTTTCCTTAATTTATTTTTGGTCCAAATCTGTAGATTCTTGTAATCTTCTAAATGTTCTAGAGGTTTAAAGGCCTTCTTGATTTGTTCTATTTCCTGTTTTCTTTATAATAATAATAATTTTATTTATATAGCGCTCTTTCTCCAATAGGACTCAAGGCGCTTAACAGATACATAGCATAATATAGTACAGAAAATAATAAAGTACATTTTCATAAAATACAGAAGCATGAAGATACTAAAAGGGACATTATGGAAATGCTTGAGTAAACAGAATAGTCTTGAGTCTACTTTTGAAGGATTCTATAGTTGGGGCCTCTCGCACTGTGCGGGGAAGTGAGTTCCATAGAGTCGGAGCCGCATGACTAAAAGCTCGACCCCCAGATGAATTACGGTAGATTCTAGGTACTGCTAAAAGTCCTTTATCTACAGATCGCAGTAATCGAGTGGGGCAGTATGGGGTCAGAAGCTGTTTCAGGTACCTTGGGCCTTGGTCATGTAATGCTTTGAAACTCAGTAAGCCAATCTTGAAGATGATTCGCCATCTTAGAGGCAGCCAGTGAAGGGAGTAGAGGATGGGTGTTATGTGGCTAGAACGGGGCTGGTTGGTTAATAGCCTGGCAGCTGTGTTTTGCACCAGCTGTAAGCGTTGCAATTCTTTTGCTGGTAGACCAAGGTAGAGGGCATTACAGTAGTCTAAACGAGATGATACAAATGCATGTATGACTTTTGGCATATCATCTGAGGGAATTAAGTGCTTGATTCTGGCTATGTTCCTCAGGTGAAAGAATGAGGATTTGATTGTGGCTGATATCTGATGTTTAAGTGTCAAGCCACCATCCAGGACAACGCCAAGATTCCGCACACGATCACTGGTCTGTAATTCTGAATCCCCGAGTGTAAGTCCAGTTGGTTGGCTATGCTGCAGTTTTGTCCTTTGATGTTGCGGTCGTATCATAAGACCTCTGTTTTATCCGGGTTCAGTCGCAGCCAACTGGCGCTCATCCACTCCTGTAGTTCAGCTAGACAGCCATTTAGGGTTGCTATTGGGTTATCAGTGCCCGGAGCAAAGGACAAGTACAGTTGTGTATCATCTGCATAACAGTGTTAAACCAGGCCATGGCGCCTGATTATTTCACCCAATGGGAGCATGTATACTGCAAAAAGCATGGGGGATAGTATAGAACCTTGTGGGACACCACATGGCAATGGCACTGGTGGTGATGAGTATAATCCAGATGATACTCTCTGTGACCTGCCTGTGAGAAATGATTTGAACCAGCTTAGGACTGTGCCATCCAGACCACAGAAATGTATCAGTCGCTCAATCAGAAGCCCATGGTTCATGGTATCAAATGCTGCCGAGAGATCCAGAAGGATTAATATTGAACAGTCACCTCTGTCTTTTGCCATCAGAAGATCATTTAACACACACACCAGGGCTGTTTCAGTGCTATGTCTTCTCCTGAATCCTGATTGAAATGGATCATAAATATCATGGGTTGTCAGGCGGGTTTCCAGTTGATTTGCAACCACTTTCTCAATAACCTTTCCTAGGAAAGGAAGGTTTGATACCGGTCTGTAGTTGGTCATGCAGTCGGGATCTAAATTAGGTTTTTTAAGAAGCGGTCTAACAATTACTTCCTTTAGGGGTCCAGGAAAGATGCCTGTCTCCAAAGAGCATTGAACAATTTTTGCAAAGACAGGACCAATTATATCCATACAACCTATTAGAAGCTTGGTTGAGGCTGGGTCCAGATCACAGGTGGTGGGACGCAAAATCCGAGCAATTTCAGCAGTGTCCTTTACATCCACTGGGTCAAAGCTGGTCCATGAAGGCAGGTAGCTTATATTGGCAGGCTTTGTAGTTTGGCACTCCTTTGATGGCACTGTGGAGATTCCAGCCCGGATGGTGGATATTTTATCTGCAAAGAAGTATGCAAACTCGTTGCATCTTGCCTGGGAGAGGGTTTCATCAGTCTGCAGGCATGCTGGCTTGCAAAGCATCTCCACTGTGCGGAAAAGTTGAGCTGGCCTATTGTTTGCTGCTGTGATCTCATTTGACAGGAACTGTGCTTTCTTATGAGTGATTGTCGATTGATATTCTTTCCTTTTCTGCAATCTCCCTATCTTTTATAATTAAAGTCATTAAATTAAATGAGCAGGAATCCAGTGCTTCATTCCACTGTGCTAAAAAAGCTTTATTATGACTACTAAAAGAAGGTTTTTTTTATAATCCTCAGACCTCTTGGTATCATTTTGTTTTCTATATATTTTGATAGGGTAGCATTTTCCCACCATTGCTTTATTTCTAATACCTCTAGTTTCTCATATCTTAAATACAAATCACAAAAATTCTCTTCAGTTGAGTCAATCACAATAGGCGTATCTTGTGTTTCTCCCCCACTAAAAAGAGTTCCCAGATTTCTGAGCCTTTCTTCCCTATTCATATTATTTTATTTGTTTATTTTTATATCTACAGGGGTTTACTTATATAAGTACAAAATAAATGGAGAGTTAGCTGCTGCTTGTCTGGAGTAATTCTTAGAAGACAACAGGGTTTAAACAGTGGCAAGCTGCGCTTTATACTCTTTTCCAGTGTAAATACAAGGTAGCTGCTAGTGGAAACAAAGGGTTGTTAGGGGTACTCCTTCCCTCAACTGGTATATATGGTATAAAACAAAGAATAAAAATTTCCAGCACCCTTCCTTGTGCATACTTGACAAAAGGATTTAATAGAGACACCTTTGTAAATATAATGTTTTTTTATTTATTACCACAAATCGTATAAACATTTATGAACTAGTAAATTTTAGAATATATATTTGTGATCACCAAAAATATACTTTTTTAAAAGACTGAGGAATCCAGTGCATACTTTATTTTTATCCAAATTTTTTCCTGTTTTTAAATAATTTAATTATATTGAATTCATTATATTACACATAAATACATAAATAAATAATTATTTAAAAAAAAATGTAACCTTATTAATGTTAATGTCTGTGTCTTGTTCATGTTGTGTCTGTTAAATTTGATTAATGTCTTTATTTTTGAATAATCATCACATATTCTGGAGAGCAAAAGCCATTAAAAACAGCTGTGCTAATTAAGAAAGCACATTGAAGTTGGGCTGATAAAGGATCAATTACCCCCTGAATATCTAATGCATACTTTAAGGAATGATTATCCGAAACAGCTGTGTCAATAAAGGACGGAGCGCCTCTGAGATAAATAGCTGCTCCGTAATGCAATCGATCATCTCCAGCATCCTGAGGAAGCCGCAAGGTGAAATGCGTTGATTGCAGAGAGAACTGATCGCCGCCAGCCCGCTGAACCTCACCTGACGCCAGGACACCGGGAACGGAGATCCCAGGCCTACAGAGGAGGACGCGGTAAGCGGAAGGAGTGTCTGCCGGCAGACTTACATTGTGTTTTAAACGGAGCAGCATTTGGGACATTAATTTAAAGACAGAACTAGCACTGACATTAACATCAGAAATGGGACGGTTCCCGTACATGGACATAATACAGATTGCAAACAGGATATAAATCCACAAGAAAAAAACAAAACTGGGACTGCGCAATTCACTCTGATATGGATATTTATTATCTCTTAAAATTAATCTCTTAAAAATACATATAAACACATATAATATTAAATGCTGGCCAGCATCACATAAAAATAATATAAAATCAACCTATATATTACCAATAGATCTAATAATTAAAGATATATTACTTAATTTTAATGTAAACCTATTACATCCTATATCTTAAATTTTGTACAAAAAATAAATGAACCATTAATAACTTTCTCCAAGGAAAGAGTAATATCACTTCAATTCAATTTAAAACAGGAAGAATTGTCCAGCGCTTTTCTATGCTTAGTGACGTCCAGCAATGCTGGGTGATTTTTCCTTTTTAATATTTATATTCTGTCCCAGCATAAATTTAATTAATATCTCAATCCAAGCCAGAAAGTCTCTCTCCTCAATTGAAAACCATCCACATTCAATTAAGCACTTTGAACCACGTTATCCTTATTTCGGGCTTCTGCCGTTTAGCTAAGCAGATCATACACGATATTAGCCTCTTAAAAAGCAAGTATAATGTTCCCCTCTTTCAGGGTATAATACTATGCCTGTGCAGGTATCCTTGGATAATCGCTCCCGGCTATTGCAGCCTTATCTGGAGTCTCCGGGTTCTCACTGCAGTGTGGTTATATTCTCAACCACTGTGGGGTTTCATAAGCATGCGGCCGGCCGGCCCGTTAATGTCTCAGCTGCTGCCTCCTGTACGACAGTCTCCGCTGCTACCTCCTAACAAGACAGACGCGTTTCTCCGCCTTCTATTCCGTCGGCGGCTTCTTCAGTGTCAGCTGGGTCCAGATCACAGGTGGTGGGACGCAAAATCTGAGCAATTTCAGCAGTGTCCTTTACATCCACTGGGTCAAACCTGGTCCATGAAGGCAGGTAGCTTATATTGGCAGGCTTTGTATTTTGGCACTCCTTTGATGGCACTGTGGAGATTCCAGCCCGGATGGTGGATATTTTATCTGCAAAGAAGTATGCAAACTCGTTGCATCTTGCCTGGGAGAGGGTTTCATCAGTCTGCAGGCATGCTGGCTTGCAAAGCATCTCCACTGTGCGGAAAAGTTGAGCTGGCCTATTGTTTGCTGCTGTGATCTCATTTGACAGGAACTGTGCTTTCTTACGAGTGATTGTCGATTGATATTCTTTCCTTTTCTGCAATCTCCCTATCTTTTATAATTAAAGTCATTAATTTAAATGAGCAGGAATCCAGTGCTTCATTCCACTGTGCTAAAAAAGCTTTATTATGACTACTAAAAGAAGGTTTTTTTTATAATCCTCAGACCTCTTGGTATCATTTTGTTTTCTATATATTTTGATAGGGTAGCATTTTCCCACCATTGCTTTATTTCTAATACCTCTAGTTTCTCATATCTTAAATACAAATCACAAAAATTCTCTTCAGTTGAGTCAATCACAATAGGCGTATCTTGTGTTTCTCCCCCACTAAAAAGAGTTCCCAGATTTCTGAGCCTTTCTTCCCTATTCATATTATTTTATTTGTTTATTTTTATATCTACAGGGGTTTACTTATATAAGTACAAAATAAATGGAGAGTTAGCTGCTGCTTGTCTGGAGTAATTCTTAGAAGACAACAGGGTTTAAACAGTGGCAAGCTGCGCTTTATACTCTTTTCCAGTGTAAATACAAGGTAGCTGCTAGTGGAAACAAAGGGTTGTTAGGGGGTACTCCTTCCCTCAACTGGTATATATGGTATAAAACAAAGAATAAAAATTTCCAGCACGCTTCCTTGTGCATACTTGATAAAAGGATTTAATAGAGACTCCTTTGTAAATATAATGTTTTTTTATTTATTACCACAAATCGTATAAACATTTATGAACTAGTAAATTTTAGAATATATATTTGTGATCACCAAAAATATACTTTTTTAAAAGACTGAGGAATCCAGTGCATACTTTATTTTTATCCAAATTTTTTCCTGTTTTTAAATAATTTAATTATATTGAATTCATTATATTACACATAAATACATAAATAAATAATTATTTTAAAAAAAAATTTAACCTTATTAATGTTAATGTCTGTGTCTTGTTCATGTTGTGTCTGTTAAATTTGATTAATGTCTTTATTTTTGAATAATCATCACATATTCTGGAGAGCAAAAGCCATTAAAAACAGCTGTGCTAATTAAGAAAGCACATTGAAGTTGGGCTGATAAAGGATCAATTACCCCCTGAATATCTAATGCATACTTTAAGGAATGATTATCCGAAACAGCTGTGTCAATTAAGGACAGAGCACCTCTGAGATAAATAGCTGCTCCGTAATGCAATCGATCATCTCCAGCATCCTGAGGAAGCCGCAAGGTGAAACGCGTTGATTGCAGAGAGAACTGATCGCCGCCAGCCCGCTGAACCTCACCTGACGCCAGGACACCGGGAACGGAGATCCCAGGCCTACAGAGGAGGACGCGGTAAGCGGAAGGAGTGTCTGCCGGCAGACTTACATTGTGTTTTAAACGGAGCAGCATTTGGGACATTAATTTAAAGACAGAACTAGCACTGACATTAACATCAGAAATGGGACGGTTCCCGTACATGGACATAATACAGATTGCAAACAGGATATAAATCCACAGCGGGGAATAACTGCCCAAATAAAGAATCCATCATTTAAATGGTCTCAGCTCATTTAAATTGGAAGCTATTGTATCAAATACCAAGCAACAGGGGGGAAAAGTAAAACGCTACAAAGTGTATCAACTCCCCTAGGAAATTGAAACAGTTACAAGCTTCAAGTTACATGTGTTAAATGTGTGTCTATATGTGTTTATGTGTGTGAGTCAAATAAGCTTACCGGTATATTTTATAGTATATTTTTGGTGATCACAAATATATATTCTTAAATTTACTAGTTCATAAATGTTTATACGATTTGTGGTTATAAAAAAAAAAACATATTTACAAAGGTGTCTCTATTAAATCCTTTTATTAAGTATACACAAGGAAAGGCACTGGAAATTTTTATTCTTTGTTTTAAGTCTATACAGTAGCCATTCCAGTGCCAGACCAAATGCCTGATTATGCTACGCTGATTGAACTTCAGAACCAAGCAGGAGAGAATGAGAAAGAAGCCTGTGAAAAAAAACACAACCAAACAACCAGTGAAGGTAGCAGCCTACACCACACAGACAGAAGAAACAGAAGAAGTAAAGTCTCAAATGCCTGATCTACAGGATTTGAAGAAATTTCAGGAACAAGCAGGTCCTGAAGAAAAAGCAGCATGGCAAAGAAGAGGAGCCAGACAAGAAGAAGAAACTGGCCTATAGAAATCAGAAGAGAAGTTATGCTTACCCAGAAGCTTATATCCACCTATGTGTCAAGTCAGCCATGGACTAGTATATAAGAAATGTGGTATCAGAGCTACTAGATCTTGTGTTAGTCAAGTTATAGTAAAGATCATGAAGTCTCTAGAATTTTAATGAGACCAGTTAATTAAGAAATCCTGGGCTCACGTGGGCCCACATTTGAAAAAGGAGGGGAATGGACAGCTGTCCCCACTACATATAAGCATATAAGGGTTTTAATTTTCTTTGAAGCTAATACATACTACTGAATAGAGTGTGACATTTTTTAGAATATGTATGAAAAGAACTCCAAAAATGGGTTGTATGTTTATTTCTAATGAAACAGATAGTGCGCAAGAAGTGGTTCAGAGAAATGTCCTGCTTAAACCCAGCTAATTGGTTTAGCAAGATCAAAGAGTAGATTGTTGAAATAGTGATGTTTTTATTAAAAATTGTTGACTTAGCAATTTGCATATATCTGTGTTTTAAGATGCTATTTTGTTTCCTTTTCCTTTCAGCTTGAAAGAAGTCTGTAAACTCAAAGATGTGAAACCTCCAAGTTTAAGAGACTACAGAAGAGCTTGGCAAGAAGGAGCCGTGAGCAGTCCACCTTAATGGATATGATGTGAACGGCTCTGTACCTTCCGTGGGATAGAGTGACAAGCACGATCATATGGTAATATAGCCTTTAGCACCATTATAGCTAGACTGTTTGCCTAGACTCTTGTAGGTAGAGATTGTGTAGCTCAACTGTAATGTCATATTATTATGAAAAGGAGGGACTGAGAGAGATGAATTGAGCTTAAGCAGCTATCAGCCATTTTGTTTAAGTAGCAGCCATGTTGTAGTGAATAAGATGCTTTGTTAAGAAATCATAAGAATGCTGACATTTCACAGTTAGTACGTTCTGTGAGAAGAAAGGTCGTAGCTATAGTCTTGAAAATATGTAATAGACAGTTTCTCTTGTGTTTAGACTTCTTGTGAAGGACACAAAGGAGGGTGTCAGCTAGAGAGGAGTTCTGAGAAGAGATGCATTATTGTTTTAATATGTGACATGTATCAAGTGTTCATGCAAGTACCTTTTTGCTATATAACGCCCTGCTGATTAAACGAGCTTCAGTCTCATCTTGCCAACATAACCCTGTGTGTTGTCTGCTTTCTGGGATTCCCAATCAATTGGTAAACAAACGGTAATGAACAGACAATTGAAGGGACTTGATAGGAGGAGGCTTATCTCTGACAGGCGAGCCACAAAACTGATTAAGGGAGTAGAGGGACTGGATTATGAAGAAAGGCTTACTAGGTTAGATATGTTTACAATAGAAAAGAGGCATCTAAGAGGAGCCATTATTATTATTTACAAAAATATAAAGGGATAATACATGGAGCAATCAGGCGATTTGTTTGAGAGATCGCTACAGGACACGAGGACATCCTCTGAGGTTAGAGGAGAGAAAATTTTATACGCAATGAAGAAAACGGTTCTTCACAGTAAGGGCAGTAAGGATTTGGAATTCTCTGCCAGAGAAAGTAGTAATGGTGGACTCAGTCAATACGTTTAAAAATGGATTAGATACATCTGTAACTGAAAAAGATATCCAAGGATATAGCATTTAAAATGAATGTATTTTAGAAACCGCACAAATTATAGTTGTTGTTTAGATTTAAAACATAACTTCATATGGGTCATTATTGTTAAACTATGGTTGCATACAGATTAGTGTAAAAATTATAATACAGGTTGAACTTGATGGACAATGTGTCTTTTTTCAACCTCATTAACTATGTTACTATGTTAATAGATGAAGAAATCCAAGATAATTAACTAATGAAGATAAAGGTGTTTTTTTCATAAATGAATTAAAATAAATTTGTTAAAATATTAATTATTCAATAAAAAAACAACTGTTTGACAAAATGGTCTTCATTTAAAAGGTTAAAGTCAAAAGAGGAGTGTGGGCCTTGGTGGTGGTCAGGATGGTGGGGATTAGGATGTCTTAGTGGTAGGGCCTTCAGTGAATTTTGGTCAGTGGGGTTTTGGGTAGGGGTTGGACTGGTCTCTACATTGCACTGCTGATTTAAAATAGACTGCATCTTCTTCTGTAGTCCAGGTTTATAAATACAGGTTGAGTATCCCACATCCAAAATGTTTGGGACCAGAAGTATTTTGGATATCGGATTTTTCCGTATTTTGGAATAATTGCATACCTTAATGAGATATCATGTCGATGGGACCCAAGTCTAAGCACAGAATGCATTTATGTTACATATACACCTTATACACACAGCCTGAAGGTTATTTTAGCCAATATTTTTAATAAGTTTGTGCATTAAACAAAGTTTGTGTACATACACACAATTCATTTATGTTTCATAAACACCTTATACACACAGCCTGAAGATCATTTAATATAATATTTTTAATAACTTTGTGTATTAAACAAACTTTGTGTACATTGAGCCATCAGAAAACAAAAGTTTCACTATCTCACTCTCACTCAAAAAAATCCGTATTTCGGAATATTTGGATATGGGATACTCAACCTGTAGTTCAGCCAGGGTGGTTGTCTTTCATTTTGGTAGAAGGTGTTTCAAAAAGCAGTCTCTGTGATGCCAGACTAGCAGATCCCTGCATCTTGTGTAGATAAGTCAAGTCCACAAATATGAAGCAGGTGTTTAAGAGTCTTCAATTCACATTCTTTATTGGAGGTGGTGTTGACTTGTAGAATAGTCCTTAACCACAGGTGTAAGTTCTGAAATTTGGAAAACTGTGGATAGAGACAAAGAAATGATTTACATTATAAAGGTATTATTTTAAATATAGAAAAAAGAGAGAGAAAATAGCAAACAAATTGGTACAGATATGGAGGCAAGATTTATTTTTTATTTTATGTTGCTAAGTAAAATTAATTTCAATCCCACCTACTTTTTGTGTTGGCTACACCTAAAGTAGATTAAGCTTCTCTTATATTAGACTGCTTTCATAAGTTACATTTTTATTTTATATTTTCTACAATGACATATATTTCACTTATACAAGATCTGATGCAGTTATGATTGAGTTTTTGGCACAGGCCGCTAAGTACTGCGGTACCCAATCACATGTTCAATGCATTACTATGGGTATATAGACAAGATCACCATCACCTGCTAAATTCTTATACTGTACATACAACCATTAATCATAACATATTGTGTAGTTCTCCTGTGAGCCGCCAAAGTATGGACTACACAAGATATCTGAAGGTGTCCCGTCTGGCACCAAGAATTTAGCTTATCAGCAGAAGAAAGAAGAAACTCTATTTTGGGGGGGCACTCTGCCGATGTCTCAGTAAACTTTAACTTTCATTAGATATATGTTAAAATATAAACAACATCAAAATAGTGAAAAGGACTCCAAAAAGGAAAAAACATAAAGAGAAAAATGTAAAAAAAAAAAAAAACCACTTGGTGAAAATACAGTGACTCATGCAATTCTCTATAGGCCAGTGATGGCTAACCTTGACACTCCAGCTGTTGTTGAACTACACATCCCAGCATGCCCTGCTACAGTTTTGCTATTTGGCCATGCTAAAACTGATGCAGGGCATGCTGGGATGTGTAGTTCAACAACAGCTGGAGTGTCAAGGTTAGCCATCACTGCTATAGGCAGTCACATTATAAACTGCTACATCAGATAACAATGCTGGAATATGTCCAATATGTAACAGCAGTCTTCCAATAGTGGGAGTAGACCCCAAAAAATGGATAACCCAACTTAGAGTAACCCCTATACACAGTATCTTATATTGGGTAAAAGAGTTTTAACTACACCAATCGGCACCAATCAGAATTATCTGTAGTGGAGTAGGCTGAAGACCTTTTTTAGAAAAATGAAAAAAAGGAATATCAAATTTATTGAAAAGATGAGTTAAATTGTGGCTCTAAGCAGATATTCTCACAGCTCCTGGTATTCCCAGGTGGTCTCCCATCCAAGAATAGTACTAACAAGGTCCATCACTGCTTAGCTTCCAAGATCAGCAGGAATTGGGCATATCCAGTGAGGTAACTGTGAGTGATGTTATACCACAAAAAAACTGTGTAAGGGTAAATTAGATAGTCTTCATGGTCATAAAAAGGCACTGCAATTAATAATTTCATAAAAACCATATGGAATGACTGTATACAAATTGAAAGTGCACCAACTTTTCTTGCATACAGAGTAAGTAACTAAATAAATAAGTGTCTCTTTGCTATTTGACTTCATATCTTGAAATGTGCAAAAGGATAATGAAATGCATAGATAATTGTTGCAGGGTAAGGATCATTGCCTAAATTAATACAAGATACTGTACTTGTGTCATTATCCGGAGAAACCAAATTACCATAAATAGAGGTTATTTTCTTCACATTATAGAACAGCAAATGGTAGCTAATGTACTCAAAACAATATATACTGTAGGTAGCAGGTACACCATGGCGCAGAAAAGATGAAAAGGGACCACACAGGTGATGCAATTAGAACAGACAGCTACTATTCTGTTATGTGCAATGATTGCAGTGAATAACTGAGCGAGTGTACCTGCACAATATCCACCTGTTGGAGAAATATAAGTTAAATAGACTTTCTGTGGTTAGATGTCTACCTCTAGCCTGGCCCTGATATAACAGCACAAGGTTTGTCCCTAGGATAGCATCTAATGAGAGGACCCTGGAAAAAGGGTTTACAGAATAAGCACCCAGTTTAACTACAGTGGAATGCTGCTTCCAAATGTGTGTGAAAAATATCACAGTGGATAAAGGTAGAGTGGTTCACATATGCAGTCCATGGGTGTTATAAGCAAGATAGTGGTGGCAAGTAGATCAGCTCTTAATGACAGTGCTGTGCCCTGTTATAATGTATTGCATGGTCATACAGATCTGCAAAAGCCTCCTAGGGTAGATTTGTATACCTTTTGTGACCTGTGTATTAGGATCATGGGTGTCCAGAATACTGTTGCCATGAAGGGGTGCACTTGGTCTGCAACAATGTTCAGGTAGGTGGTATGTGTCAAAGTAACATCCACATGAACGCCAGAACCCAAGGTTTCCCACAAGAACATTGCCCAGAGCATCACATTGCCTCTACCGGCTTACCTTCTTCCCATAGTGCATCCCAGTGCCATGTCTTCCCTGGGTAAATGACACACCTGCACCTGGCCATCCACATGATGTAAAAGAAAACATGATTCATCAGACCAGGTTACCTCCTTCCAATACTCCATGGTCCAGTTATGATGCTCACAGGCCCATTATGGGCACTTACAATGGTGGGCAGAGGTCAGCATGGGCACTCTCGCAATGCAAGCCCTTTCTCCTAGCAAGTCCTAACAAAAACGAGCCAGTCAGAGAAATAATTTATAGCTCTTTGACATATATAGATTTTAGTCCAAAGAAGTACTAATTAACAGTGCTTACCCATGAATAGGTCTGTCACGGTACACATGTGCCTCAATGGTTTGATCAATCACTATTAAGTAGAGATGTGCACCGGATACTTTTCAGGTTTCGTGTTTTGGTTTTGGATCTGGATCTCCGTTCGTGTTTTGGATCTGGATTGGTTTTGCCAAAACCACCCTTTCGGGTTTTGGTTTTGGATCTGGATTTTTTTTTTTTTTTAACCATAAAAACAGCTAAAATCACCGAATTTGGGGGTTTTCTTGTTCATAAAGTATTATTAACCTCAATAACATTAATTTCCACTCATTTACAGTTTATTCTTAACACCTCACACCTCACAATATTGTTTTTAGGCCAAAAGGTTGCACCAAGGTAGCTGGATGACTAAGTTAAACAATACAAGTGGGTGGCACAAGCACGTGGCCCATCTAGGAGTGGCACTGCAATGGCAGACAGGATGGCAGTTTTAAAACCTAGGCCCCAAAGCGCAAAAAAGAGGTGCAACATGGAATTGTCCTTGGGCCCTCTCACCCACCCTTATGTTGTAAACCCATCATTTCAGCGACAGGCGGTCTTCCATGGAAAAAGCTTGCCACGTTCCCCGAATCATAACTAGCTACAAACATACCACCTCCATATTTGATGACTTTTCACATTATGAGAAGAGGCAAGAGGAAGAGGACAGTGTCAAGAAGGTGATTAAAAATTAGAGCGTACACACAATCAGGAACAACACACAGGCTTTCACCTCCACTCCTATATTGCTGTGGAACAGAAAGGACTTTAACCAAGCAAATATATAATTACCACATTACTGGACAAACTGAAAAATTAAGGGCCAAAGCCTCCGAATTTGTACCCGCTTCTCCATTTTCAGGGATTACGATAATCTCAGATTTAATGCTGAGATGCAAATAAACTGGTGTATATCACAGGATCAAGATTGGATATTTTCCCCTCCACTGAGTCTGTGAAAATCTCGTGGGTTCCTTTTTCATTTTTTTTTTGTTTTTTTCATTTTTTCATTGCATTTTTATTTACATATTTTGTGGCAGATGCCTTATTTTTGTTTTTTTACAGCTCCCAGTTACATGCATGTGAGCATACCTGTGTGTCCCAGTTACATGCACGTGAGCATACCTGTGAGTCTTGTTTATTTTATTCATATTTTATTTTTAAATAAAGCAGAATCTTAGATTTTTTAGCAGCCCCGGATCGGGCAAGTTGAGTTCGGGTGGGTTCGGTACAGTACTAAGCAGGACTGTGCAGTGAATTTTTTGTTACTGAGCCCCTGCCCTAGTGGAGCTTACCACTCTAGTCCAAACTAATTTCATATTACAAGTAGAGATGAGCGGGTTCGGTTCCTCGGAATCCGAACCCCCCCGAACTTCACCCATTTTACACGGGTCCGAGGCAGACTCGGATCCTCCCGCCTTGCTCGGTTAACCCGAGCGCGCCCGAACATCATCATCCCGCTGTCGGATAGTCGCGAGATTCGTATTCTATATAAGGAGCCGCGCGTCGCCGGCATTTTCACTCGTGCATTGGAGATGATAGGGAGAGGACGTGTGCAGCGTTCTCTCAGTTGTGTTCAGTGTGCTGAAAATATCTGTACTCAGTGTGCTGCAAACATCTGTGCTCAGTGTGCTTGTAAATATCTGTGCTCAGTGTGCTGAAAATATCTACGTTCTCTGCCTGAAAAACGCTCCATATCTGTGCTCAGTGTGCTGCAAATATCTGTGCTCAGTGTGCTTTATTGTGGGGACTGGGGACCACCAGTATTATATAGTAGGAGGACAGTGCAGAGTTTTGCTGACCAGTGACCACCAGTATTATACGTTCTCTGCCTGAAAAACGCTCCATATCTGTGCTGCATTGTAGTATAAAGTAGGAGGACAGTGCAGAATTTTGCTGACCAGTGACCACCAGTATTATATCAGTACGGTACAGTAGTCCACTGCTCTACCTACCTCTGTGTCGTCAAGTATACTATCCATCCATACCTGTGGTGCATTTTAGTTGTTATGCGCAGTAGTAGGAGGACAGTGCATAATTTTGCTGACCACCATTATATAATATATAGCAGTACGGTACAGTAGTCCACTGCTCTACCTACCTGTGTGTCGTCAAGTATACTATCCATCCATACCTGTGGTGCATTTTAGTTGTTGTGCGCAGTATATATAGTAGGAGGACAGTGCATAATTTTGCTGACCACCAGTATATAATATATAGCAGTACGGTACAGTAGGCCATTGCTATTGATATATTACTGGCATATAATTCCACACATTAAAAAATGGAGAACAAAAATGTGGAGGGTAAAATAGGGAAAGATCAAGATCCACTTTCACCTCGTGCTGAAGCTGCTGCCACTAGTCATGGCCGAGACGTTGAAATGCCATCAACGTCGTCTGCCAAGGCCGATGCCCAATGTCATAGTAGACAGCATGTAAAATCCAAAAAACAAAAGTTCAGTAAAATGACCCAAAAATCTAAATTAAAAGCGTCTGATGAGAAGCGTAAACTTGCCAATATGCCATTTACGACATGGAGTGGCAAGGAACGGCTGAGGCCCTGGCCTATGTTCATGGCTAGTGGTTCAGATTCACATGAGGATGGAAGCACTCATCCTCTCGTTAGAAAACTGCAGTGCCACTCCTAGATGGGCCAGGTGTTTGTGTCGGCCACTTGGGTCGCTTAGCTTAGCCATCCAGCGACCTTGGTGCACCTCTTTTTTTCTTTGCATCATGTGCTGTTTGGGGACATTTTTTTTAAATCTGCCATCCTGTCTGACACTGCAGTGCCACTCCTAGATGGGCCAGGTGTTTGTGTCGGCCACTTGGGTCGCTTAGCTTAGCCATCCAGCGACCTTGGTGCACCTCTTTTTTTTCTTTGCATCATGTGCTGTTTGGGGACTATTTTTTAAATCTGCCATCCTGTCTGACACTGCAGTGCCTGCCACTCCTAGATGGGCCAGGTGTTTGTGTCGGCCACTTGGGTCGCTTAGCTTAGCCACACAGCTACCTCATTGCACCTCTTTTTTTCTTTGCATCATGTGCTGTTTGGGAACTATTTTTTAAATCTGCCATCCTGTCTGACACTGCAGTGCCACTCCTAGATGGGCCAGTTGTTTGTGTCGGCCACTTGGGTCGCTTAGCTTAGTCACACAGCTACCTCATTGCACCTCTTTTTTTCTTTGCATCATGTGCTGTTTGGGGACTATTTTTTAAATCTGCCATCCTATCTGACACTGCAGTGCTACTCCTAGATGGGCCAGGTGTTTGTGTCGGCCACTTTGGTCGCTTAGCTTAGTCACACAGCGACCTTGGTGCACCTGTTTTTTTCTTTGCATCATGTGCTGTTTGGGGACTATTTTTTGAAGTGCCATCCTGTCTGACACTGCAGTGCCACTCCTAGATGGGCCAGGTGTTTGTGTCGGCCACTTGGGTCGCTTAGCTTAGTCACACAGCGACCTCGGTGCAAATTTTAGGACTAAAAATAATATTGTGAGGTGTGAGGTGTTCAGAATAGACTGGAAATGAGTGGAAATTATGGTTATTGAGGTTAATAATACTATGGGATCAAAATTACCCCCAAATTCTATGATTTAAGCTGTTTTTGAGTTTTTTTGTAAAAAAACACCCGAATCCAAAACACACCCGAATCTGACAAAAAATTGTCAGGGAGGTTTTGCCAAAACGCGTCCGAATCCAAAACACGGCCGCGGAACCGAATCCAAAACCAACACACAAAACCCGAAAAATGTCCGGTGCACATCACTAATTACAAGTAGAACTGTGGGAGTAAGCAATGCTAACCTCTGTGCCACCAGCATGCCTCAACCTGGCAAGCCAGACAGCTTCCTTGCTGTGAGTCACCATCAGACTCCATACTGGGCCCTTATTCAGTAACTGTTTGTGCCTCACAGGTGCTCCTGGCCCATCTAGTACTGCAGTGCAATGGAAAGCTGATGCAATGCAAGATCACTGAAACTCTGTTCTAACACCGCAGGGTCTTGCAATAACCCTACGTAGCACTTACATTCTACAATTATTAAGGAGAAAACATTTACAAAATAAAGGAAAAGAACCCGTACAACAAATGTGCATCTTGTAAATAATCCCAAACTATGGAACATTAATAATAAATCAAAATGAAGGTTGACTAATTGGAGCCATTCATTTGAGACCCTAACATGAAATAATTAAGAAGAACCTCTCTCTAATGCTGGGTACACAGTGCACACTAGAAGATATATCTACTAGAGATTAACTGGTTCAGACAGGGCACCCCTGGTATTATACCGCAGCACCCCTGGACTTATACAGCATAGGCAGCACCCCTGGAGAATTACACAGCACAGCAGACAGGCAGCAGTACCCCTGGACTTAAATGGCAGTGGGGCAGCACCCCTGGACTGATAGGGAAGACAAAGAAAAGATGTGCAAGATGGAATTGTCCTTGGGCCTTCCCGCTCACTGTTATCTACAATATAAAAGTGAAAATGTGTTCTTCTGTCTGTATTTCTATACAAATCCACAGTTTACAAGTGAAGATCGTGAAATTTGACATACAAGCGTATTAAAACACAGTGGAAGCAACTAAAAAAAATAGAAATCCCTAGCACCCCTGGGGGGGGCAGCAGCACAGAGTATATCAGGAGATAGCATAACTCCGGAATTGCTGGAGCAATTTACAACACACTTGGTACACATATGACTTACACTCTGTGAACAAACACTGTGGGGGTCAGACACCCCTAGAGGTGGGACAGCAGCACAGAGTATATCAGCAGACAGCATAACTGTGGAAGGGCTGGAACAATTTACACCAAACTTGGTACACATCTGACTTACAATCTAGAAACAAACTCTGTGGCGGTTAGACACCCATAGCACCCCTAGCGGTGGGACAGCACCACAGAGTATTTCAAGAGACAGCATAACTCACGAATGCATGGACCTATTTAAAACAAACTTGGTACACATATGACTTACAGGCTGGGAATAAACACTGTGGTGGTAAGACACCCCTAGGGGTGAGGCAGCAGCACAGAGTTTTTCAGCAGACAGCATAACTCTTTAATGCCTGGAGCAATTTACACCAAACTTGCTACACAAATGACTTACAATCTGGGAACAAACTCTGTGGGGGTTAGACTCCCCTAGCACCCCTAGGGGAGGGACAGCAGAACAGAGCATTTCAGAAGACAGCATAACTCACGAATGCATGGACCTATTTAAAACAAACTTGGTACACATATGACTTACAGGCTGGGAATAAACACTGTGGTGGTAAGACACCCCTAGGGGTGAGGCAGCAGCACAGAGTTTTTCAGCAGACAGCATAACTCTTTAATGCCTGGAGCAATTTACACCAACCTTCCTACACAAATGACTTACACTCTGTGAACAAACACTGTGGGGGTAACACACCACTAGCATCCCTAGGGGTGGGACAGCAGCACAGACTATATCAGGACATGCATGATATGTCAGTGATGACAGGGCTGCATGTGACAGGGTCAGTGACATGATGTGAGGAGGAGAATGCAGGTAGCACAAACCCACACACTGAGAGTTATATAGTGGAAGTAACACGGCCCCAGCAGCACAGAGTATATCAGGAGATACATAATGTGCTATGCTATATAAGAAACTGTGAAAAAATCGATAATTTCACAGGGGTACTGACATGATGTGAGGAGGGGAATGGAGGCAGCAGGAAGCCACAGACTGAGAGTTGTATAGTGGGAAGAGCAGGGTCCCTTGGGGGACCAAAAAGGGGTCCGGCCACTACACAAAGTGTGTCAGGGAAGCAAGCTATGCCTATATACTAGATAACCAACCAACGTTAATTAACGAACAACTATCATTTATAATTTACCATCCTCATCACGTAGCAAAGCATGGGTATTCAGCTATCTACAATGTTATTTATACTGTGTGTTTAATATTTATATTTATTTTGTAAACAAACATTCTTAAAATCTCGGGCATCGCCGGGTACTCCAGCTAGTGTTGTATAAACAGGACATGCACACTTTAACAAACCAATAATTTCAGCGACAGGGTCTGCCACACGACTGTGGCTGAAATTATTGGTTTGTTAGGGCCCCCACCAAAAAAGAAGCAATTAATCTCTTTTTGCACAAACTGGCTCTACAGAGGCAAGATATCATCCTCTGATTCCTCACCCCCTTCAGTGTTTACAGCCTCATCCTCACAGAGAAATAATTCCACACTGAAGAGGTGGAATTTTTCGTATTTTGCCCAGGCATGACAATGAGCTTTTTCATCCCATGGCCAACAACTGTCTCCACTGGTGCCTTATTCAAACAAACCACACCACCATCAGAATCCTCATCATCATCTTCCTCCTCAGTGCCAGCTACACTAATATCCTCCTCATCCTGGTATACTTCTACAGTGACATCCTCAATCTCAATATCACCAACTGGACTGGCGATGCTCCTTCCAGCACTTGCAGGGGGCGTGCAAATGGTGGTAAGAGCCTCCTCTTCCCATACAGTCTTGGGAAGGTCAGGCCAACCGCAGACACACTTGGACTTTCCTTGGGAATTTGTGATATCTCTGAATACACAGTTGTTTTTTTCCTGTGCTTTAACAAGCTTTATTTTTTTTATTTTTTGAGAGAGAAGAGGGCTTCCATCTTCATGAGAAGCTAAACCACCAGTCATAAACATAGTCCAAGGTCTTAACCTTTCCTTGCCACTTTGTGCCGTGAATGGCATATTGCCAATTTTACGTTTCTCATCAGATAATTTTATTTTATTTTGGTTATTCATTTTTGCTTGTTTATGGAACGTTATGGAATTGCGTTGTCAATGTCATGATTGGTGGCAGCAGCAGCTTCAGCACTAGTACTAGGAACTGGAAGTGGTTCCTGAACTTTCACTATTTTTTCCTACACATTTATGTTCTCCACAGCGTCCCTTTATTATTACTGCACACAGAACAGTGCCCCTTTATTTTCACAGCACCCCTGTATTTTAACAACACCCTTGTATTTTTACAGCATATAGGACAGGGCCAGTGTACTTTATTTTAACAACACCCCTGTATTTTTACAGCATGCAAGATAGTGACACAGCACCCCTGTATTTTTGCAGCACCCCTGTATTTTTACAGCATACAGGACAGGACCAGCACCCCTGTATTTTAACAACACCCCTGTATTTTTACAGCATACAAGACAGGGTCAGTGTACCTTTATTTTAACAACACCCCTGCATTTTTACAGCACACAGGACAGGACCAGCACCCCTGTATTTTTACAGCATACAGGACAGGACCAGTCTAACTTTATTTAAATAACACCCCTGTATTTTTACAGCATACAAGACAGGGACACACCACCCCTGTATTTTTACAGCATACAGGACAGGACCAGCACCCGTGTATTTTAACAACACCCCTGTATATTTTTCAGCATACAGGACAGGGCCAGTGTACCTTTATTTTAACAACACCCCTGTATTTTTACAGCATAGCAGACAGGGACACAGCACCCCTGTATTTTCGCAGCACCCCTGTATTTTTATAGCATACAGGACAGGGCTAGAACCCCTGTATTTTAACAACACCCCTGTATATTTACAGCATACAAGACAGGGCTAGTGTACCTTTATTTATACAACATCTCTGTATTTTTTACAGCATACAGGACAGTGCCCCTTTACAGCACAGGACAGCAACACCCATGTACAGCACCCCTAACAGCACAGGACACCACAGGACAGCACCCCTAACAGCACACATGACAGCACCCCTAAAGAGCACACACTGACCCCACCCGACGCCACCACCCAAAGAGAGACAGAGGTCTGTCTCCGTCACTCTCCAAGTCCAGAGTGAAAATGGCGGTGATACGCGGCTCCTTATATGGAATCCAAACCCGTGAGAATCCAACAGCGGGATGATGACATTTTTAATCGTTCTGGAGTCCTTGTCTGGCAGGAAGTCCCAAGCTGGACTCGGTTCCCGGCTCAGATCGTGAAGCTCTGGGGGGTTGGATTTCTGAGATCCGAACCCGTTCATCTCTACTATTGAGGCGCATACAAATGTCGCTGCTGACTTGCTGAGAGCAGTGCAGGGGATCTCTCCCAACAGAGCCCCACACACAGACCACCCTCCCTCAATCGAGATGATGATTAGCGTAAACCTGCCTGGGAAAATTACCTACACAATGTTGAAAACCACATTGCAAATGGTGGAGTGGTTTCGGAGTTTATTGTAATCAGACAAACAAACACATTCTCATTTAAAAGATATAGAAGCGGCCTGGCCAACCTGTGGATCTTCAGCACTTGTGAAACCAGCATGCCCTGCTTCACTTTTGCTATTAGGAAATGCTAAAACTGTGGCAGAGCATGCTGGGATGTGTAGTTTCACAACAGCTGGAAAGCCACAGGTTGGCCAGGCCTGGTATAGAAGATATATAGATAAATAGATAGATAACCCCCTCATACACACACTTGGCCATGCGGCCTTATGCTAATTCTTGTAAATTACAGTTTACCTGTAACTGACCGGTGGTAATTTTAACTCTAACTCTCTCTGCACATGTTATATCTGCCCCCCCCCCCCCCCCCTGCAGTGCACATGGTTTTGCCCGACTGCTAACAAATTTGCTGCTGCGATCAACTCTGTATTACCCCTCAGGGGCATTGCACTTAAAACAATTTGAGTCGTCAGAAGCACCCGTCAAAAAACTAATTTTAGGAGTGTAGTAGGCTCTATGTAGCAATTTATATTGCATTTCAGCATACGCGGCCAAAACCAGATGCTTGTCCAAAGCAACATTGGATGCAATACTGATTTTTAAAGGAATGTCAGGGAATACATTCTTCCATTTCGCTAAACCAGTGTCAATCTTATCAATATCTAGTATTCGTATAAAAAGAAGGGGTTGTGATTCTGCACTAGCCGGTAAATTCAGGAACTAATATGTTAAAGACCAAAATTGGACAATCCATTGATGGGTTGATCCCCTAATTGTGTCCAGTTGGCGGTCTACCCTGAGTCAGAGTATACAGAAGCAGAAAACAAGAAAAGAAGACTCTAGTTTGGGTGCACTCTTTATTAAATGTTGATCAATGTAAGAATTAAAACATAACTTTTACTAGTTAGTCATATAAAATCCCATTTATATTTACAGGTTCATGACAGGCTCAAATAACAACATTTATTAAAAACAAGATCGAACATCATTGGGCACATGCATTGAGGTGTGGTAGTAGGGAGCACAACCGTTATTCTTAACTCATTAATGAGAGTGCACCTAGTAGTCTGTAGGTTTCAAGAGAATAGACTAAGCCAAAGGAAAAAGCGTTGTGGATCTGCTGTCAACGTTAGACAGAGGTACATATATTTTGGCCTACTGACCAAACAGTCAGCTGACTACTGAGTCACCCCTCTGAATTGTAGATGAGAGTCCATTGGAATAAGTATAGGAAGAAACCACAGTAATTACAGATTAAAACTTGGCATGTTTTGGAATTACACGAAATACATCAATAAATGTTCAAGACACTACATGTAAAAATGGTTCTCTTTATGAATTGAGATGCCCTCGCGATTAGGGTCACACCTCTCCCAAATCATAGGCTTGTGTTCAAAAAAGTGGTAAATCATCCTGGTCTAGACAGAAATATGTCGCAAGTATATTCCACATTAATCAGATAGAGCAGAAAAATATGTATATGCACTAAAGATAAGTGTATGAAAATGAATATATGATAAGTATATTTTAGAGAATATATCACAGACAGCACTCGATAAGTGACATGTGTTATATTTGGAATGATATATTTGAAAAAAATAGTTGGCTCCAAATGGAGGTAGCAAGGTTAATTCTGTGCGTCACATGCATGCCACAGTATATAAGAGTCACTGTTACTAACACAGGGAATACCTTGGACTGTATAAGTAATCACTGAGACAAACAGAGTTTTACATTTCACAGTTTTATCAAAATTAATCCGAAAACCAGAAATGTCACAAAAATCAGCAAACATCCTAAATAAGGAGGGGATGGCTGTTTTTGAATCATAAAAATACAATAAGAGATCATCCGCAAAAGGAGACACCTTGATGCCTCGTATTCCTACCAAAATCCCTCTCCGAGAGGTATCATTGACAAAGGTACGAATCAGAGGGTCCAAGGCTAAATTGAAAAGTAATGGAGAAAGGGGACAGTCCTGTCTCGTACCTAATCATGAGAAAGGCAGCAAGTTTTGAATACAACATTCTGAATATGTGAATGAATTGTGGGCCAAATTGTTGTGCATGCAACACCCTCAAAATATGTGACCAGGAAACCCTAGCGAAGGCCTTATCGGCATCACAGCTCACCAGAATTGCCTTTTTATTAGCAACTTGTTTATTATGAAGCATGGCTGCCAGTAACATGCGAACACTGTGTACAGATGAGCGACCACGGATGAAACCATTATGTGCAGGATGTAGTATTCGAGAGAGAATACATTGGAGGCAGAGGCGTAACTCTGGGAGGCAACGGAGGCATCTGCCGCCGGGCTCCTGCTCTGAATGGGGGCGCCTCTCCTCCGATTCCGTGACACCATTCAATTAAGTTAATTAATAGCTGCCGCTATCTCTTTAGTGGCCGACTTCCTCACTGGTCCCTGCACCTTACAAGTCACACCCTCTTTATTATAGATACACGTTTTACAAATGTCATACCCAGGATTAGAACCCACGACCTAGTACACTGGAAGCAGAAACCTTACTGATGAAGCTATCTGCTCCTGTATAGGAAACATGAGAATTCTAACTATATGAAGTTACTTCTCTGACAATTACACGTAACTTAGAATTCTCATGTTTCCTATGCAGGAGCAAATAGCTCTATTAGTAAAGTGTCTGCTGTCAGTGTAACAGGTCATGGCTTCTATCCTGGGTATGACTATTAAGAATTGTGTGATTTAAAATAAAAGACAATGAATTGTATATAAATAATTATATATATATATATATATATATATGGGGGGGGGCACCAACTTTTATCTTGCCTCCGGGCGACTGGGACAAACTTACGCCGCTGATTGGAGGCATTGTGCTATCAGTTTAGTAAATCATCTTAGATCCTGATTCAAAAATGATATATGTCTATGGGACCGAACCAATGCAGGATCTTTACCCAGGTTAGGAAAAACCACTATCCTTGCCTCAGTAAAAACAGATGGTGAGGAGTGGCCAATTAAAATAGAATTAAATAGGGTCAATAAATGTGACATTAAATGAGAGGAGAGAAGCTGATTCTGATCCACAACCATCCGTTCCGGGAGATTTGTTTTTCAAAAGAGACTTGATTATTGACCGCAGCTCCAACTCCGTCACAGGTGCAATCAAAGAGTCCCTCTCCGATTCCGTCAATACCTGTAATTCAGCTTGATTTATAAACTGCATACCCAATGCAGGAGAATCAGGAGGGGCAGTATACAAATCTTTATAATATTTCTGAAACATAGTGGGGATGGCCGAGAACTCCATAATCGAATCCGAAGAGGAGCCTCTTAATTGTAGTATGTAAGATGGTGTCTAAAACCTATGAACCAAGTTAGCTAATAACCTGCCAGATTTATTGTATCCACGGAAATATTTATACCGTTGGACATCGTATGAAAAATGTGCTCGCTCTGTACACAATGCATCATATGCGTACTTAGCATTAAGATAAGCTTGACAAAAGGCAGTAGTATCATTCAACAACAACCTATCATAAGATTCAGACAGATTATGACTAAATTCTACCAATTTAGTGGATATTTTCTTGCATTTCCTGGCCAAATATTCCATTATCTGTCCCCACAATACAGGTTTAGATGCGGCCCAGGAAAGGTTAATATCCTCTGTGTTCAATATTATCATCCACATAATTAAGAAAAGCATTCTGTAGAAAATTTTGAAAGTCAGATGATTTATACAAATAGCTTGGAAATTTCCAATTATATGAGGTCATAAGAGGGTTAGTTATGGAAAGAGTGAACCATATAGGGGCATGATCGGATAAATCAATAAGACCAATACCCGATTGAAGTATCCGGTGAAACAAAGTGCAAGAAATCAACCAAAAATCAAGACGGGACGATGTTGATGAGGATGTGAATAAAAAGTGTACTCATGTGAGGTCGGATGTTGGCATCTCCAGGGGTAACATACATAGTAACATAGTATCTGAGGTTGAAAAAAGACAATTGTCCATCGAGTTCAACCTATTTGTGGTGTCCTATGCATGATGATTTGACTAAAATTTCTGACTGATGCTGCTGTCAGCCATTGCATTTTATCCCTATTTATAGTAACTATAATGCATGACTATGCACCATACCCCTGGATAGCCTTATCACAAAGAATCTACACACGCCCGCCCAGTTCAGCTGTCAATCACCGCCGGCTGCCGCAGCATGTGTATGGGCGGTCGGCCGACCGCCCGTACACACACAGCGACGCGCCAATATATCGGTAGATATATTGTCCGTCGGCTGTGCTGCGGGGCCGACGCGATACGTCTGTGAACGACGGAGTTCACAGACATATCGGCCATACACACTGGCCGACGGACCTGCCATATATCGGCCATTCAAGAGAACGGACGATATATATCGGCCAGTGTGTACCCACCTGATGAGACAGTAGATGAGATGAGACAGTAGATGAGTAAGATGAGACACTACTTTACATCTCTTAATTGGGGAATTCAATCCTTCCACATTCCATGAAACAAATTTCACTGTTTTAATCACCCTAGTAGGATCAGTCGCTGAGGTTGCCAAGTCAACCCACACTAACTTTGGGACAAAAGTAAAAAAGAGAGGCAAATAATCGACATCCTCTACCCGTCCCAGCGAGTGAGCAAAGAATTATTGAAATATACCAGTGGCACCATGGTAACCTTAAGAATCTTAAGTCGCGTACATAACCGTAAATAACCAATGTGTAACAGAAGGTAATACAACTACATTTTTTAGAACCAAATAGGGCAACTGTGTGATTGCCAACAGACAAGAAAACATATATATCCACTGAGAAAAGGGGGAAGGGGAGGAATAAGGGTAGAGAACAAGGAAGGAAGTGAGTCAGACTCAGTCAGAGTCCAGGAGAGGAAAAGGAACAAACTAACATGATAAGCAAATAGAATAAGACATGTTTAAACCAAGAACAAAGAATAGGCAAGTCACCACATATTCCATGAATGTGAACGAATGAAAAGACAGGGCAGCAGGATGTCTTCATAATATCAGTCTGCATCATCCATGCATGGAGATGGTCGTGATGACAGAGAATCCACAAAATTCTTTGCCGCCTGTGCGGTGTCAAAGAAGTGGGGCTTTCCATTGTAGAAGACTCACAGCCTGCAGTGGCGCACGCAGGGGGGGGGGGTTCCGAGTACCTGGAAACCCCCCCCCTTCCCGATGAGCCAACATTTTTATTTCTGAGATGGAGAAGGCAGTGTCTCCGTCTCAGTAAAAGCCGCGATCGCGTACGCGACCACGATAGCAGAGCTGCTGCAGCAGAGAGCTATGTAGCTCTCTGTATAGACAGTGTTCCGGGAGAGCTGCTGGCTGTGCATGCTCAGCCATAGCAGCTCCCTCCGTCCACACACTGCCACCTGTCTGCTTCCGCCTCCCAGCCCCTGATGGATGGTTCAGTACTGTATATTAAAATATGTAGTATATACAGCATGTGAAATACTATATATGTATGTGTGTTTCTGTGTGTGCTTGTGTATGTATGCATGTATATATGTGTGTCTGTATGAATGAATGAATGTGTGTCCTATATATATATATATATATATATATACATACATACACAAATGTGTGTATGTATATATATATATATATATATATGTACATACACACACACACACACACACACACGCGTGTGTGTGTGTGTGTGTGTGTGTGTGTGTGTGTGTGTATATATGTATATATATATATATGTATATATATTCACACACACACACACGGAAACCCCACTGACTAGATCCTGCGTTTGCCTCTGGCTTGGCAGGGTAGAATACAGCAAATCTGTGTCCCAGGTCGAAGAGATGTTTAGGCACAGGGGCATATTCCCTCTAGTTCGACGCCTCCAAATTAGAAGTCTTGGAAGCGGGTAATTTTCTCCCCTTTTAAAACTTAAATCTGAATGCTTTCTGTGTGCATCTGTTATGCACACCAGTGCCTGCAGGAATGTACTGGTGTTTGAACTGTTATACACACCAGTGCCTGCAGGAATGTACCGGTGTCTGAACAGAGAGGGATGCAAAACAAATTAACTCACAGACAGACTGGGAAATATGACATAACGTACACAGAAGGTGATAGGGTAACAAAACCAACACAGAGTGAACAGAGGAGCCCAGAGGCTAAGAAACTGGGTGTCTCCCTAGTATCAGAAACGCTCAGATGGAAAAAGCAAGATGTTGTGTTTTAATACGTAGAGAACCCGAAATGCTGTTGCCAAGGGCAACAGCAAAACCCTAAAGGGTTACCAACGGGTGTGGCAGTAAACTCCTTGGTCAGAGACGGAATAATAGACACAAGGAGAGTCTCCACAATCCCAATTCTCACCTGCAGGGCCCAGGTTCAGCTTACTGCCACCAAACTGACACATGGACGCCCTGCACAGTGAGAGAGGATTATGCAGGCAGGTCTGAAAGTACAGCCACAAACCTGCTGGGTTCACAGAACAGCAAAAGAACCCCAGCAGGCCAAACGACCGACTCCAGTCTTACTGCTAGGTCCGGACTGGCAGAGTGCAGCACCAAATGCCCAGGCCTATTTGCAGTAAGCAACAACAAAATACAAAGCCAAACAGCACTGGCTAACTTTCAGGAACTGACTAACCAACAAAGATTCAGCAGCATCTGCTTAACCTGAGAAGAGGCCTTATAAAGCAGGTGCTGTCCACGCCCCCCTCAGACCTCACAGACTGTGAGCACAAAACCAGCACCGGATCCCATGCCTGTAACCACTACACAGCAAAAGACCCGAACCGGAGTATCAGCTGCGCTCAGGTTACTCCGCCAGCATTTGTCTCCCGGTTGCCATGACGACGTGGCAGCACAGGGCAGGAGACCCTAACAGCATCTAAAAGCTTTACTTTTTCTGCATAGTTCATCGCACTCATAATTACGGGGTTGGGGTCTGTCCCTGTACATTTGCTTATCAGGGCCAATGCAGTGGATCCGTTCCACTAATAGCAAGTCTGAGTCAGAGACACAGCCCAATTCACGAGGTAGCCACTCTGAAGCAAACTGCATCAATTCAAAGGGTTTCACAGATTCCGGGAGACCGATGATACAAACATTATTTCTTATGTTCCTATTTTCAAGGTCCTCCAGCTTATCTTGCATGGAGGTTACCGCCTTTTTCTGTGCAGATAATGTGGTATGTGCCATTGATAACTCATTCTCTAGGTCAGAAATCCTCTGTTCTGCCTCTGATATATGATGATCATGTTGTGCAAGTTGTGTGAGGGCGCAGTCTAAGGAGTCCTTTAACAAAGCAAGTTTTTGATCCAAAAGTAAAGCTAACACTGTCATCAGTTCCTGCGTTGTAACAAAACCCGCAGACTCAACCGCTGATGATTCAAGCAATTCTCCTTTAGGACTAGTACGTGGCTCAGATAATGGTACAGATAGGGAACTAGGCATGGGTAGATCTTTTCCATTGTGCTTGCCAGATTGGATACCACGAGGAGCCTTAGGAGGTTTTGCCACAAATTTATCCATGAAGATGACAACTGCGAGCACTTGCGCTAAAGTAGCAACAACGTATCAATAGCAATGGAAAGTCACTAGCAAGCCTGTACCAGCAGTATCACACTGGTAAAAGCTATTCCAATTAGTATTCAAACAAAACAGTCAACAGAAGCAAAGATGATATGTGTTGTTCCTGATCAGCCAAAGCAAGAGCAATTATCCCTGGGTCTGATACCACAAATTTGTGATGCTGGCCAGCCAGCATGAAACTATAAATCAGTCCCAGTTATGTAATAGTGTCTCCGCTGGTCACCTTATCACTTCCAACCAAGGAGAGGAGAGAGGGTAGGAAGGGTTGATTTCCAGGCACTGCATAGCACTGTACTTTAACTGACAGCATCAGTGTATCATAAAGTGTGGTGCAGAGAGAGGTGGGGAGTATAGAGATTCATAGGGCGATTACTTGTCTCCAATCGGCTAATCCAGGGTCCCCCACAGCAGTGTCTCCTCACAAGCAGCCTAAGGAAGCTTCTTCCAGGGTTTGCGAAGTCAGCGAGAGGAGGCAGCCAGGATTTAGAAAACGCTGCACTCCTCTGGGACACCAGGCCAGATCCAAAATGGCAGCCATAGCAGCGCCCTGTCATACAGAGCTGGATACCATAATTTCTGGGGAGAGCAGGAGGTGAAGCAGCCACGCTGATTGCACCCCAGGAGTCCTGAAGTACAGAGCCACACTGTCTGCCACTTCCCGCTAGGCAGCACCCGCTCAGAGATGGTATACGAGCCAAGTGGTTGCGGGAGCTCCGTGAGCCAGCAGCCTCCAGTCAGGTCCATCCACTGGAAGTCCCTATTTTGTTTGTTCTAATAAATCTTTGAAAATTGCATATAAGACTTTTTCTTTTTCTTGCGGCCCACACAAGACTTAGGGGGCTATTTACTAAACCTTGGGTGGAGATAAAGTGGATGGAGATAAGTACCAGCCAATCGGCTCCTAACTGTCATTTTTCAAACACAGCCTGTGATATTGCAGTTAGGAGCTGATTGGCTGGTACTTTATCTCCATCCAAGGCTTAGTAAATAGACCCCTTAGACCTTGATTTTTTGACCCAGTCAGGATTTTGAATTTGACATGCCTGCTTTAAAGTTTGACAGTTGGTTACACACAGTGGAGGTACTGAATATAGGTATGTATGATGAGCTATAAATTCACTAGGGCATAATGACACAACAAGGCATGAGGCACCAAGTGAAATGACAAGCTGAATTCAACCTATAGGCAATTGTACTTTAACTTCAATTCATCTGCTGCATCATCCTGTCCTCTATATACATCAAAGGTAAGAGAAAAAAATGGCTAGGGTAGGGAACCAATGACTTTACCTTTTCTCATTTCATACTATATACCAGTGATGTGATGAGGTCAATGACTGGGGAGCCACTGGCACAATAAATCTGTGCCCCCTCCTTATTAAAGAATAAACTAGCACCAGGCTGAACAAGCTAGGGGGATAATGCCATATCAGGGGGGACACTCAGTGTAGGGTCCCCCTTCCATCACATCATCCACCTCTAAACTGGTCAGCCAAGGGCTGGAATTGCTCAGAAAGTGGGACCCCAAAAAAATAAAATTGCCCCACCCCCATCCCAAGCATCAACCAGAATTGGGTTGAATACCCAGTGCTATGCCCCGCACACCTGGTGGCAGTGGGTGCAGGGTTTATTGTATGAGAATATTGTTTTTTACAGGTGGTCTACAGGTCCCAGCAAGCCTACCCTAGCATACTGGCACTTGGAGAACCACAAGTGCTAGCATGCCCAGACTGTAAAGGCCAGCTGGCACCTATAATCTGTCTATAAGAAAATATAAAAATAAATAAAACAGGACACAAGTTTTTAAATAGTTTATTATACACCTTTAAGCTCTTTTGGATGGACTCCCCAGGGCTTCCAGCATCTTCCTCCAGTATCTTCACCTAGCAGGATGGCAGCCTTTAAGCTCATTTGCATGGCTGCTGCCTTCCCATGCATTCCAGGGTCTTCCTCCAGTATCTTCACCTGGGGAGTGGCGGCCTTAAAGCCCTTTTGCATGGCTGCCGCCCACCAGAACTTCCAGGCATCTTCTATCTTTGGAAGCTCTTGTTTGCTCCCTCCCCACTGGTGGACTGCCAGCTGCTGGTTTATATAAGCCAGCTAGAGAAGGCGGGCCGATGACGTGACGAGCCCTGATTGACTTGTGGTGGCCATCTTGAATTTAAAAAATGACACTGAGGCACCATTTTTTAAATGGGAACTGCTGCTGAAGTCTGCAGAATGGCTGGCAGGGAATGGATACTCCCGGATCCAGGTCTGCCTCCAAGCCCACTATATCCGCAGGGTCCCGTCACCACAAACGCCTGCGCCCACTGCCGTGTCCTCTGCTGAAATATTCATGCATACGCCATTCGTAAATGCTGATATGCATGCAATGAATGGCAGGATGCATCACACTCACAATGCGATGCTTTATACATCCCGCCCAAACATGAATCCATGTATATGGGTAGTGTGCACTATTAAAACAAGGTATGTTAAAGAAAAATTACCTTTAAAATTTTGAACACACAAAAAAAGCCTTTATGAATTTAAGTGCCTGCAGTACCTGCTGCCTGAGCCAATGGAAACATATTGGTGGCCTGGTGTTTGCATACTATGGGGTATATTTACTAAAAGTCAATTTTGGTTGAGGTTTGGTCGATTTTTTTTTATAAATTTTGTGTTTAAGGGTCTTTTTGACATTGTTTTTGATTTTTTTTTTTATTAAACAATATGTTAGTAAATGTGTAATTTAGACCCTGATATATAAAATCGACCAAACATCGATCAAAAATCGATCCAGATCAATTTTTAGTAAATAAACCCCTAAATCCCACAGATTAATTTTTACATATTTTTTTTAAAGGATGTAAAAATGGGATCCGGTCTTTAGGTCGACAGTAAGTAGGTCGACATTGTCTAGGTCGACCACTATTGGTCGACAGTAAGTAGGTCGACATGGTTTCTAGGTCGACATGACATAAGGTCAACATAGGTTTTTCATATTTTTTTATTTTTAGAACTTTTTCATACTTTACGATCCACATGGACTACAATTGGGGACGGTAACCTGTGCCGAGCGCAGCGGTAGCGGAGCTATGCACCTTGCCCGAAGCATGGTGAAGGGACATGGTGCACTAATTGGGGTTCCCGGTCACTGTACGGAGAAAACGACACCAAAAAAGTAAAAAAACTCATGTCGACCTTTTCTCATGTCAACCTAGTACATGTCAACCTAGAGTCCCTGTCGACATAAAAACCATGTCGACCTACTTACTGTCGACCAATAGTGGTCGACATAGACACTGTCGACCTAAGTCTTATCTACCTAACATACCACATCCCTCAAAAATCATCTGTTAGTAAATGTCTGATGTAGACTCTGAAATACAAAGTAAAAAGTAGTACACTGGTATTGTACTGTATAGCTCCACCTCTGCCCCCACCTTGTAGACACTGCCACTGTAAAACTGTACCCGCATGTACGCTAACACTGTGCTGTCCTACGTGTGCCCCCACTGTGTATACTCTGTCACTGTGCAGTGCCCCTCTACCCCCACCCTGTGTACACTGATACTGTGCAGCCCCACATGTGCCCATTGACACCGTGCAGCCCCATCTGTGCCCCCACCCTGTGTACACTAGTACTATGCAGTCCCACATGTGCCCACTGACACTATGCAGTCCCACCTGGGCACCCACTGTGTATATGCTGTCTCTGTGCACTGTGCAGCCTCCCTCTAACCCCACCCTGTGTACACTGGTACTATGCAGCCCCACCTGTGTCCACTGACACCGTGCTATCCCACCTGTGTCCCAACTGTTTATACTCTTTCACTGTGCAGCCCCCTCTGCCCCCACCCTGAGTATATCATACTATGCAGCCCCACTTGTGCCCACTGACACTGTGTATCCCTCCTGGTCCCCCCACCCTGGTATCAGCAGCAGCTCCTACTTGCGTTTACTAGGGGCGCTGCTGCTACCACTGTGCCCGAAGAGGAGAGGAGACAGCCAGTCCCCTGGTCCAGGCACCTGCACAATGTATCCAGCATGTGCCGGGAAAGGCGCATGCACAGATGCTGCGATGCAACTGTCCATGTGCAAACCCTTGGCTTCTTTGGACTGCACTGACTGCAGCCCATAGAAGCCTGATAGGGCTATGCAAAAGGCAAAGAGTGGCTTCCTACAAGAAACCAGCTCTCTGTTAATCGCAGCCCTGTCTGGCAGTCCCAGAGGAGGAGACACCTCCCAATGGGACTGACTTGTGTGTCTGTGACTGACAGGGGGTGTCGGAGGAGAGAGACAGAGAGAGAGAGAGAGAGAGAGAGAGAGAGAGAGAGAAAGAGAGAGGCGGAAGAAAGAAAGGAAGAGAGAGTTTCTTGGAAAAAGAGGGAATGAGAAAAAGAGAGACAGGAGCAAGAGTGTGTGTCAGGGAGAAAGAGAGAGAAAGAGATGAGGGCATCAGGGAGAGAGAGGGTGTCAGAAAGAGAGAGAGAACGGGGAGGAGGAAAAGAGAAAGGGAGGGGAGCGAGCGTGTCAGGGAGAGAGGTATGGAGAGAGAAAGAGAGGAAAGCAAAAGAGTGAGAGTGTCAGGGAGAGAAAGAGAGGGAGAGAACGAGTAAGAGAGGGCGTCAGGGAGAGCGAGAGATAGTGTCAGAGAGAGGGAGAGACAGTGTCAGGGAGAATGAGACAGTGTCAGAGAGGGAAAGAGTGTGATAAGTGTCAGGGAGAGAGAGGGGAAGAGAGTGTTAGAGAGAGATAGAAAAAGTGTCAGGGAGAGAGGCAGTGTCAGGGAGAGAGAAAGAGGGGGAACAGTATCAGGGAGAGAAGGAGAGAGTGTCAGAAAGAGAGAGTGTGTCAGGGAGAGAGAGAGAGAGAGAGAGAGAGTGTCAGGGAGGGAGAGAGAGAATGGGGACAGAATCAGGGAGAGAGTGTCAGAGAGAGAGAGAGAGAGAGAGAGAGACTGTCAGGGAGAGAGATGAAAAAAACAGGAATGTCAAGGAGAAAGAGAGGGACAGTATCAGGGAGAGACAGACTCAGAGAGAGTGAGAATGTGTAAGAGAGAAAAAGAGAGAGAGAGAGGAGAGCAAGGGAGAGAGTATCAGTGAGATAGGGGGGTGGGGGGGGGGGCAAACAGGAGATATATTACCTGTCCCTCCTGAACATAGCAGAGGTCTCTGATGGGGACAAGCACTTCATGGAATTAGTCCCCGCCCCCTAAATACCCGCAAATTGTGGCACCAGCAGCTGGGATTTGATGCTGGTCAGGAAGGGCTCCCCCCCCCCCACATCATCCGCGTAGCTGCAGCCAGCGAGGAGGGTGCTATCGGCTGTGGCGGATATTCTCGTGTAGTGGGGAGCAGCGGGCATTGGAGGCGCAAGGGAAGCAGTGGCCCTGGAAGCAGCTCGTGCCTCATAGCAACTGCACTCCCTGTAGTTATGCCACTGTTTGCAGCCCATCTGTGCCCAATGACAGCATGCATCTCCCCTGTTCCCCTAGTCTGTGTACACTGGTACCACTGACACCATACATTCCCCTGTGCCCCCACCCTGTGTACACAGGTACTATGCAGCCCCACCTGTGCCCACTGACACTGTTCATCCCCCTGTACCCCCACCCTGTGTACACTGGTACTATGCAGCCCAATCTGTGCCCACTGACACCATGCATCCCCCTGTGCCCCCACCCTGTGTACACTGGTACACCCACTCTTTGTACACTGGTACAGTGCAGCCCTACCTGTGTCCACTGACACCGTTCAGCACCACCTGAACATTATCGGCAACTTGATAGGTGCTATCGTTTTTGGCAAAAACACATTTGTGTACTACTGTATTACTTCTAGAAACTATAAACTGATGCTTACACTAGTACACGTAGTTGCTGAAATGAGTTACAGTACTGTGTCATCTTTATGCTGAGTTGTGAATGTGCTTTTCTCTTACGTCCTAGTGGATACTGGGTCTTGTACTTTAGTACCATGGGGTCCACTGGAGCCTGGCACTTTTAGTGTGTATATGTGTGTACTGGCTCCTCCCCTCTATGCCCCTCCTACCAGACTCAGTTTAGAAAAATGTGCTCAAAGAGCCGGGTGCACTTCTCTGGAGCTCCAGAGATTTTTTCTTTACTCTTGATTTAGTTTCTTATTTTCAGGTAGCTATGTGTGGCAATCAGACTACCTGCTTTGTGGGACTTAGAGGGGGGACTGAACCAACCTCCTGAGGGTTAATGGTTCGTAATCCCAGCTAACAGGACACTGAGCTCCTGAGGTACTGATCACACATCGTTAGAATGTGTGCCCACACCAGCAGCTAGCCGCCATCCTCTAACAGATGCCGAAGACCAGGTGCGGTGAGTGTTACACCGGGGTCCCGGTTAGCGGTCCCTGGTGCAGTGTTGGCGGCAAGCCAGCGGTGGTCACGGGCCCAGAGCTGCAGTGCCCGCCGCGGACAAACTAGCTCTGGGCTACAAGCCCGCAGTGCTCACTGTCTCTGAAGGCTTGTGTGAACTGCTACAGACAATGGGGGTAATTCCAAGTTGATCGCAGCAGGATTTTTTTTAGCAATTGGGCAAAACCATGTGCACTGCAGGGGAGGCAGATATAACATTTGCACAAAGAGTTAGATGTGGGTGGGGTGTGTTCAATCTGCAATCTAATTTGCAGTGTAAAAATAAAGCAGCCAGTATTTACCCTGCACAGAAATAAAATAACCCACCCAAATCTAACTCTTTCTGCACATGTTATATCTGCCTCCCCTGCAGTGCACATGGTTTTGCCCAATTGTTATCAAAAATCCTGCTGCGATCAACTTGGAATTACCCCCAATATTTTATGTGTTTTTTACACTTTTGGCCAATATAAACTGTGAGGGACCGCGCGCCATTATGAGAGGCAGGGCTTCCCGGAGCGGGACCAGCGTCAGGAAGGCACCATTTCCTTGCTGCTGCGGTTCATCAAGGCTGCATGCACACTGCTCTTCCAGGACCCACGATGTTACAGTCTGTCTGAACCAGTACCAGGGGGTCATAGCCGGGGGGGAGCGCGCCAGCAGTAGCGCCACTGCACTGTTATTGCATACACTCATTTACACACATTGTGCTGCTGTGTTCTGTGTGCTGGATCCGCTCCTCTGTGTCACTCCAAAAGACTCTATAGGGTATGTGTGGGGTGTGGGACATTTGACTGCGCTGTTTTTTTACTGGATAATGTCTGTAGATTTGGTTATGAGTGCTGCTTGTAATTCTACCCCGTCTTCAGCAGGGTCTCTCATGTGTGAGCAATGTTCCTTGTCTCCTCAAGGACCTAGCTCACAGGCACCTTACTGGTTGGATAGTTTTAAGAGTATGATTCAAAATGTGAATTCTGAATTACAGTACCTGCAGCTAAAAGGGAGAGACAGGTGTTAAAATACTCAATTGACTGTGTAGCAAAGGCAGCAGATTTCAGGAAGGCTTCGCAGCCCCCTCTAGTGGCTTCACATAAACGCTCACTACCACAGGTTTTACAGTCTGATTCTGAATCTGATCAGCCAAATGTGGATGATGATGATATGGACGAGGACAGCTTTCTGTCCCCTGGGATGGAGGCCCTCATTTTTGCCATAAGAGAGGTCCTTCACATACCGGACCCGGAGGCGGAACCAGATGAGGAGTTATACTTTAATGTTAGACTCAAGAGTTCTGCTACCTTTCCGGTGTCTAAGGAGATAAACTCCCTGGCCATGAAGGCTTGGTTAAAACTGATAAAAAAAATTCAAATTCCTCAGAGGTTTTTATCTACCTTTCCCCTTCCGGCTGAGGATAGGAAGGTCTGGGAAAACCCCCCGTCAGTCGATACATCTGTATCAGGACTGTCAAAAAAATTGGTTCTGCCTGTCCCTGCGGCTGTATCAATAAAGGAACCTGCTGACCATAAAATTGAGACAACGCTCAAGGCCGGTGCAGCACAGCGTCCCACAATAGTTTGTGGGTGGATCTCCAGGGCTGTGGTAAAGTGGTGCAACATATACAGGATGCTGCAAATTTTATGAGCGAGGCTATAAAGGAGTTGTGTAAGAGTAATGGCCGTACTACTGCTATGGCAGTCTCAGCGCACAGAGCTCTGTGGTTACGTCAGTGGGCGGCGGACGCTGATTCCAAAAAGGGTATGGAAAATCTTCCCTTTGCAGGTGATGCCTTGTTTGGAGACAAATTGAATAAGTGGATCTCCCAGGCAATGGCGGGTAAGTCAACCTACCTGCCGTCAGCTGCACTACCTGCTAGACGTTCTTACACTGGACCCTCCTTGCAGTTCTTTCGTGTGGCAAGGTTCAGAGGCAGGGGCTAAGGGGTCTCCACCACTTCCAGAGGATCTCGTGGTAAGTCCCATAAACCTGCACCTGCTGTCTCCCTGGACAAGACCACTGCTGCTAAACCTTCCGCGTGATGGTTGGCCCCAGCGATGAGGCGACTTTCAGGTAGGTGCTCGCCTTCAACACTTCGCTCACATGTGGGCAGAGTCCTGCTGGGATCCTTGGGTGAGGGACCTAATTTTTCATGGATACCGGCCGGAATTCCAAACTCTACCTCCTCACGGGTTTTTCAAGTCGGGCTTACCAGCTTTACCCGCAGCAAAAGTTACCTTGCAAGAGGCTATTCCTAAACTCTTGCAGACAGGGGTGGTAGTTCCTGTACCTCCTCCATTACGCAACAGGGGTTTTTACTCCAGTCTTTGTCGTTCCCAAACCACACGGTTCAGTGCACCCCATCTTGAATCTGAAGTCTCTCAACATGTCTCTGCGGGTGTTCAAATTCAAAATGGAGTCCCTGAGGGTGGTGGTGTCCGCTCTGGAGGAGGGGGAGTTCCTGGTGTCTCTGGATGTCAAGGATGCTTACCTACACATTCCGGTGTGGCAGCCTCATCAGGCTTACCTAAGGTTCGCCATATTGGACAACCATTTCCAATTTCAGGCCTTGCCCTTCGGATTATCCACAGCTCCGAGGGTCTTCACCACGGTCATGGCGGAGATGATGCTGCAACTGCGCATGATGGGAGTCAACATACTGTAGTCCCCTACTTGGACGATCTCCTACTAAAAGATGTGTCCAGGGAACGTCTGCTACACAGCATCGATCTGACAACTCGCCTTCTCACGGATCATGGGTGGATCCTGAATTTCCAGAAATCTCACCTGGAGCCGACCCAGCGTCTTCAGTTTTTGGGAATGATACTGGACACGTTATCTCAAAAGGTGTTTCTCCCAATGGGGTTATCCAGGCTATGGTCCGCTCTGTTCTCAGTCCTCGCAGGGTGTCTATCCATCTTTGCATTAGGTTACTGGGCAGGAAGGTGGCTGCTTATGACGCAATCCAATACGGCTGGTTTCATGCTCGGCCTTTTCAACTGGATCTGCTGGACAAGTGGTCAGGTTCTCACCTGCATATGCATCAGGAAGTGACCCTCTCTCCGAAAGCCCGGATTCCTCTATTATGGTGGCTTCAACTTCCTCACCTACTAGACGGCAGATGTTTCAATATCCACCCGTGGATTCTACTGACAATGGATGCCAGCCTCTGAGGTTGGGGAGTGGTGACCCAAGGGGCCCAGTTCCAAGAGTTGTGGTCAGTTCAGGATTCGACTTTACCGATAAACCTCCTGGAACTCAGGGCGGTTTACAATGCTCTTCTACAAGCCTCCCATCTCCTGAAGGGTCAGGCAATCCAGGTTCTATCGGACAATGCCACAGAGGAACAGGAAGCAGAGCGGCGATGTGAGAGGTGTCAAAAATCCTCCTCTGGGTGGAGGCCAATGCAAGGGCCATCTCAGCCATATTCATTCCAGGAGTGGACAACTGGGAAGCGGATTTCCTCAGCAGGCACGACCTCCATCCAGGAGAATGGGGCCTGCATCCCCAGGTGTTTCAACAGTTGATCCGCGGGTGGGGCTGTCCGTAGACAGATTTGATGGCTTCTCGTCTCAACAAGAAGCTCTGCCGTTACTGCTCCAGGATGAGGGATCCGCAGGCCATAGCAGTGGATGCGCTGACAACACCGTGGACGTACCAGTTCATGTACCTGTTCCCTCCTCTACCGCTAATACCGAGGGTGCTGCTAAAAAGGGAAATCTTTCTGGCAATTCTCATTGCCCCGGATTGGCATTGACAGGCGTGGTACTCAGACCTCCGGGCCTTGGCTCTGGAGGATCCCTGGCATCTGCCGCTCCAAAACGATCTTCTTCAGCAAGGTCCGTTCATCTATCCAGACTTACAGTGGCTACGTTTGACGGCTTGGAAGTTGGGAGGGAGATTCTAGCAAGAAAAGGTTTTCCCTCCCTGGTTATTTCCACCATGGTCCAGGCCAGGAAACATTATCATCGTATCTGGAAAAAGTATGTTTCCTGGTGTGAAAGTAGAAAGGTTCCTCCTGTGGAATTTAGAATTGGCTGTTTTCTACTTTTCCTGCAAGCGGGAGTGGAAATGGTGAAAAAAAAAGTTCTGGCGCTGCGATTGTGCTGGTTCTCTAAGCTGCTGTTAAAGTGAGAGACAGTCAATCTCTCATAGACTGGAAATACAACGTGTAAAACATAAAAACAGCGCTAATAATAAATCTAAAAAACAGGTGTTTCCTTAAAATAAATCACATACGTTTTAATGTTATTCAACATACATATAAAAAATGCTCTCACAAATGTGAACCATAATAAATAGAGCCTCTAAAGCCAGTCTCTGACCACCGACGTTTTGATATAAATATGCACACCTCTTGGTATCAGTAATGTACCTGTGACCGGTCACAATATCAACAGGATCCTTAGTTTTAAATATGCAGGTATGTCCAATCTTGTGGTATAATTACCAGAATTGCAGTGGATTGGCCGGGTATCCCACCTAGCGAGGGTCCAGAGGCTGTCTCCGATCCGACGCAGATGTTTGGTGGTTTTCCCTCTATTAATTTACCACGTCCATAGATTGGAGAATGTCCAAGATGGTGATGACTGCAATGGTATCCTAAAGGTGGCTTTAGGGTGTCTGGGTCAGGGCTGGTTCCCTTACGCGTTTGGCTGGCGTTTGGCAGCTTTATCAAAGGTGCTCTTACTGGGCTCATATGGCTCTTATATAGGGATAACAATTAACAAAACCTGGAAACACCTGTTCCTATTTCATTAGGTTTATATACACAAAATCGTCTTATCTATACATATATAGCAGCAGAAAGGCAGACATCTTTTAATGAAGGTAAACTATTAAAAAAACGAGATGAATAAAGGTACTAAAATATGGTTTTTATTAAGTGTCAGAATAGGTCCGGTCACATGACCTATATCATGTGATGTGAGTTTACACTCATCGTGTGTCCCTATTGGTCAGCAGCATAAACTAAATGGTAACCATAGTAACCGCCTCCACTGTTCCCCGGTCACATGACTGTATCACCCAACTATTCGGTTGTGTCTCAAAGTCCCTATTCACATGACCGGTGTTGTTTCCTTATAAGGACTTCCGGTTCCGTCATGCCGTCATGTGACCGTGACTAATCCGCCCGTTACAGTGACGTGCCCTAAGGCCCGATCACGTGATCGCCGCTGGGTTTACTACACAGTATAGGAGTACTTTACATTGCGGCCGTGCGGACGTATCATCAGTTCCAAGTCACATGATATTATTCGATCACGTGATCGCCGCTGAGTTTCTTACACAGTATAAGAGTACATTACATTGTGGCCGCGCGGACGTGTCATCAGTTCCAGGTGACATGATATTGTTTACTTTTTCTTAAGGGGACAGAGACCTCTTTTTTAGGGATATAAAATAAACCAATTTTTTCCATACATTTCTACGTGTCCTTTTTCATTCTAAATATCTGAATGGTGGTAAGTATCTATATAAGTTATATTTTATCTTTCAAAAAGAATCAAGTTATAAAATTAAAATTAAGATTAAAATTAAAAATTAATATAGTGCAAGGATGAGAAAGTCAGAGGGGCACAGTGGGATAAAGGAACCCACCTTGGCTGATTGATGAACTAAAGGATTTTCAAGTGCAAATACATGCACACACACATGCCCGCATGTATGCATACATATACACATACGGGTATATGTGTACATACATGCACACAAACACCCACGTGCCCAACACATGGATGCAAATACGGGACATATCTGATGGATATTGAAATTAAAATGGATAAAGAGGATGACCATTATATATATCTCATACAGGAGGGATGATGCATAAGGAGAACAGTATCAGCCCATATTCCCTAGGTCATTTTTGGGAATGAGTGGGAAAAGAAGGGGGGGGGGGGGGAACAAAGACATAGCAAATCATTCATGGATCATAGTACTGAATTTAGCTCCAGGGCCTCATTCAGACCCTGAGGATGGAGATTTCAGTCTGTATGATATGTTCAAGACCAAGTAGTTTTAGCGTACTTGGATCTCCCTGGTGATAATCCAGGAAGTGTCTCGGTACGCTATTAGTTTACCTTCATTAAAAGATGTCTGCCTTTCTGCTGCTATATATGTATAGATAAGACAATTTTGTGTATATAAACCTAATGAAATAGGAACAGGTGTTTCCAGGTTTTGTTAATTGTTATCCCTATATAAGAGCCATATGAGCCCAGTAAGAGCACCTTTGATAAAGCTGCCAAACGCCAGCGAAACGCGTAAGAGAACCAGCCCTGACCCAGACACCCTAAAGCCACCTTCAGGATACCATTGCAGTCATCACCATCTTGGACATTCTCCAATCTATGGACGTGGAAAATTAATAGAGGGAAAACCACCAAACATCTGCGTCGGATCGGAGACAGCCTCTGGACCCTCGCTAGGTGGGATACCCGGCCAATCCACTGCAATTCTGGTAATTATACCACAAGATTGGACATACCTGCCTATTTAAAACTAAGGATCCTGTTGATATTGTGACCGGTCACAGGGACATTACTGATACCAAGAGGTGTGCATATTTATATCAAAACAACGGTGGTCAGAGACTGGCTTTAGAGGCTCTATTTATTATGGTTCACATTTGTGAGAGCATTTTTTATATGTATGTTGAATAACATTAAAACGTATGTGATTTATTTTAAGGAAACACCTGTTTTTTAGATTTGTTATTAGCGCTGTTTTTATGTTTTACACGGGAGTGGAAATGGGCCTACGCTTAGGCTCCATAAAAGTCCAGATTTCGGCGCTCTCTATTTTCTTACAGAAACAGCTTGCTATGTTGCCTGAAGTACAGACTTTCCCTAAGGGTGTTCTTCATATGCAACCACCCTTTGTACCTCCCACGGCTCTGTGGGATCTCAATGTGGTTCTGTCTTTTCTCCAATCGGATTGGTTTGAACCCTTATAGAGAGTGGAGTTGAAATTTCTCACCTGGAAGACACTGATGTTATTGGCATTGGCGTCAGCCAGGCGTATCTCTGAATTAGGGGCCTTGTCCTGCAAGAGTCCTCATTTGATTTTTCATGAAGACAGGGCGGAACTTAGGACCCGTCCCCAGTTCTTGCAGAAGGGGTGTCAACTTTTCATGTGAACCAGCCTATTGTGGTTCCAGTGTTGTCTGATGCTTCGGTAGGTCCTGAGTCCTTGGATGTGGTCAGGGCTCTGAAGATTTATGTCAAAAGGACAGCACATCATCGGAAATCTGACTCGCTGTTTGTCCTTTATGATGCCTCCAAGATTGGTCGGCCAGCTTCTAAGCAATCTATTACTTGTTGGCTCAGGTTGACCATTCAACAGGCCTATACTTCAGCGGCTCTGCCCTTGCCGACATCTATTCAGGCCCACTCAACCAGGTCAGTGGGGTCCTCCTGGATGGCTGTCCAGGGTGTCTTGGCCCTACAATTGTGCCGAGCTGCAACTTGGTCTGGTTCGAACACGTTTGTTAAATTCTATAGGTTTGATACTTTTGCAAAGGATGACCTTCAGTTTGGTCAGGCGGTTTTGCAGGGGTCTCAACACTCTCTCAACCTTTTGGGAGCTTTGGGACTTCCCCATGGTACTAAAGTACAAGACCCCAGTATCCACAAGGACGTAAGAGAAAATAGGAATTTAATACCTATCGGTAATTCCTTTTCTCCTAGTCCGTAGTGGATACAGGGCGCCCGCCTCAGTGCTTCGTTCCTGCTTACCTGTATAAGTACTGGGTTGGACCGACGTTGCGGTCCCGTTTTGTTGTTGGGATAGCCATGCTATCCGGGTTTAGTTAGTGTTGCTATCCTCTGTTCTGGTTAGCGCCCTCCTTTTGTTCATGGTTGTGTGTTGGCTTGTTGCCTCACCTCTGTTGTATTGTTCTTCTCTCATGTTATGTCCATCTCCTCGGGCACAGTTTCCTAGACTGAGTCTGGTAGGAGGGGCATAGAGGGGAGGAGCCAGCACACACATACACACACTAAAAGTTTTAAAGTGAGAGACTCCAGTGGACCCAATCTATACCCCTCCATGGTACTAAAGCACAAGACCCCAGTATCCACTACGGACTAGGAGAAAAGGAATTACCGGTAGGTATTAAATTCCTATGTTTTTCTGCACATTCTTACGTTTATTGTATTGATATACATTTTATGTAACTTGGGATGGCAGCAGATTGTCAGTGATAGTCAGCTGCCATTTTGGGGAGGGGACGGTTGGCAACGCCCTCAATTTCCCAAAACGGAGGCATTTCACAGCTGTTTAGGGGTAGGGAAAAGGCCAGGGATCTCCATCGTTGGACGGAGATTTCCTGGCCCCTGCAATTGGTGGCTTGTGTGTCTCCATTGGTGCCAAAAGCCACCAGAGAGGGAGTCAGTGATCCGATGCTTGCATCCTAGGACCCAGGTTTGATCACTAATGCATCAGTAGGCTTCTACTCGTAATAGACGCCTCTATCACTACTGCTTCCAAGGAAGTGACAGCCACTACACCCACATCTGAATCAGGCCCTTTGTTTCATATGATTTATATCATTCGTCAGGATAGTTTCTGTTTGCCAGACAGGGCTGGTAGGCAATGTATTTGATTATTGCTCTTACACATAATGATTTTGCAGATTTCAAACAGCATCCCCATTAGATAAACCACGCCTGCATTTTTTTCTGCCACATCCATTTTGCCGTTGCCGTGCTCTAGTAGAAAAACTGGGGCCACTTGATTGCATTTGCTCCCCAGGGCAAAAGGTTGCCAGCCAGCCCCTGATGCTATGCCTGGTACATTAGTGGGTGGGATGAACAATCTGTGAAAGTGATGATTCTGTGGTTACCACGCAGCACAGTGGTGCAATGATTATCATGCTGCCTCCCAGCACTGAGGTTCTAGGTTGGATTTCCAGCAATACTAAGGGTTCTACTTACTAAGCCTTTATGACAGATAAAGTGGACAGAGATAAAGTACCAACCAACCAGCTCCTGTCACTTTTCAAGCCAGCCTGTATCATGACGTTAGATGCTGATTGGCTGGTACTTTATCTCTACCCACTTTATCTTTCTCAAAGGCATAGTATATAGACCTATATATACGGTATATGGAGCTTGTATTTTCTCTCAGTGTTAGTATGGGTTTCCTCCAGGTACTCCGGATTTTCTCCTACAATCACAATACATACTAGTAGAGTATTTGGGGCACGGTCCAGACAACGTAGGCGTCTCTGGACCGCACCACTAAAACGGAGCATCGATGCCACAAAACTCGGTGTCGACACCGCATTTCTGCCCCTATCCAGGTCTAAAATTGCATTTTGAAGACAACGCAGTTTAGGACCTTGCACATGCGCATACCGGCGCATGCGTATGTGCAGATGTGTACAAATCGCTTCATACCGATTTTTGCACATCAGCGTCAGGATCTGAATCGGCCCCAGAGATTGTAATCTCCACTGGGGCAGGCACTGATTTGAATTACTAATGCCCCTTTCACATCGCAATGCCAGGTCGCATCCGGGAATTGGAAACGGGTCCTTCTCGGGTGCGACCCGGCATTGGACCCTTACATACTGGCCTCCCGACCCGGCAATACGCCGGGTCAGGTTGCCATCGGGGGTAGGGACCACGGCGGCATCGGGGGTGGGTGCGGAGGCAGCGCTGGGAGATGAGATCATCTCCATACCGCCTCTGCCTATACTGTGAACTGGTTCCGGGCCGCATCGACCCAGCAACCCATTCACACTGCACCTGACCTGGTAATAACCCGGGAATAACCCTTCTATATTCCCGGGTTGGATTACCGGGTCAAGCAACCCAGGAATTTGACAGTGACCCCTTTCACACCACACAGCGACCAGCGTCGACCCGGCAATAAACCAAGTTGATAGTGGGTTATTTGTGCGGTGTGAAAGGGGTTTTAGTAATACTATGTCCTCTGTAAAGCTTTGTGGAATATGTGCGTGCTATATGAATAATTTTGAAAAATAATACTGTGAATTTTGTACTTTGCATTTCATATTTAAAAACAACCACTTAAGTTCAACCAATATAGCAGCCTCAATGTTACATGATTTTTTTCCACGTTGAGACCTTTTTGAGAGAAGCACAATATAAATACACATTTTTTATTATTATTATTATTATTATTATTATTATTGATCCCTGACCCAGTGGAATTAACAAACTCTGTTGCTCCTTGCCTGTACAGAGAGCCTGGCTATATTAGACAATATACAAATAGCAGCATAGAGCTGACTTACTATAACTTTATTTTGATTCTAATGTTGCTAAAATTTGCATTAAACCTTAGCAACTAATCAGACACATGCTCACTGCTCAGTTAAAAGCTAAATGCCGATGTGTTGATTTTGTTCAGTGTTATATTACTGTTGCTATCAGGGGTGCCACAACCTTTGTGAATGGGGGGGAAGATATAATTTAATTTTGGCTCCCCTAAATTGATGAATGTCATCCCCTCGGGGGCACATGGACTTACCCGCCACACCACCTACGTGATGATAAATAATATCTATTTCTTTATCTATCTACAGATGCCGTCAGATTACCTGTGAAGGGGACGCATGTGTGGCTGCATCACGATTGCGATTAGCTGTGCCCATGTGCGACCAGTTCACTGGAGCGTACACAACCGCAGTACAAAGGACACTGGTCTATTTATAATGGGTGCAGTGTATGCGGTGCACACGGGCCCCAGGTGTCCAGATGGGGCTCACACCGCACACCCTGCACCCATTATTTTTAATACGTACTATCCGGAGTCCCGCGGCGCAGCAGTGCTGCTGCAGAAATCCCGGTGTTTCGTGCATGTGCAGTCAGAAAATCACTGGAAAAATGCCCACTGCGCCATTTTCCCGGATATCTGCGCATGCGCTCTAGGATCTGAGATGGTCCCCTAGGGTTTCCCCATTACTAACGGGCAAACTACATGGGGGCTAAACTACTGGGGTCATAACTGCAGGGGCATTACCACTGGGGGCATAACTACTGGGGCTAAACTACATGGGGCTAAACGACTGGGGGCATTACTACAGGCAACATTACTACTGGGGGCAATACTACACAGGGGCATTACCATTAAGGGCATTACTACTGGGGGCACTACTAATGAGGGCATTGTTAAGGGGTCACTTCATAAGGGGCATCACTCCTGGGAACATAAGGGGCACTACTATTGCGGGCATTGCATAAGGGAAACCACTACTATGGGCTCTATATAAGGGGCACTACCGCTACCAGCACAGTGGACATTGCATAAGGAGGACTACTATTGTGGGCATTGTATAAGGGACGCTACTGCTGTGGGCATTATGTGTATTACGAGGTGCTCCTACTGTGGCCATTATTACTATTGTGTGCCCCTTTCTTTTTGAGACCACGCCCCCTTTTTGTGGACGCACGCAATAACTTTATTACATGGGCACCTTGCGGAGGGGCGGAGAGTTCCACCACCTCTCTAGGACCACTTTAAGCACTGGTTACATGTGTTATTAAGGCCAAGGTGATAGGCAAAACCAGAGCTGATGGCTTCCAATTTTAATGTGGACAAGTGTGAGCACAACCCTGCCCAATACCACATAACTGACCCTGAGGATGACAGGTAAGCACAATATACTTATAATTATATTTTTTCCTGTATTTATAAATAAGAAACTTTTGGTCTAAGTGTGCCATAAAAAACGCTGATACTCCAGGGCACCGTGTTCAAAGAAAGTTTGGGAACCACTGGTTTAGTTTTTTTACCACTTTATTTATTTAGTTTTCAGTATTTTGAATACATTATAATAACTAGAGATGTGCACTTGAAATTTTTCGGGTTTTGTGTATTGGTTTTGGGTTCGGTTCCGCGGCAGTGTTTTGGGTTCGACCGCGTTTTGGCAAAACCTCACCGAATTATTTTTGTCGGATTCGGGTGTGTTTTGGATTCGGGTGTTTTTTTCAAAAAACCCTAAAAAACAGCTTAAATCATAGAATTTGGGGGTCATTTTGATCCCAAAGTATTATTAACCTCAAAAACCATAATTTCCACTCATTTTCAGTCTATTCTGAATACCTCACACCTCACAATATTATTTTTAGTCCTAAAATTTGCACCGAGGTAGCTGTGTGAGTAAGATAAGCGACCCTAGTGGCCGACACAAACACCGGGCCCATCTAGGAGTGGCACTGCAGTGTCACGCAGGATGGCCCTTCCAAAAAACACTCCCCAAACAGCACATGACGCAAAGAAAAAAAGAGGCGCAATGAGGTAGCTGTGTGAGTAAGATAAGCGACCCTAGTGGCCGACACAAACACCTGGCCCATCTAGGAGTGGCACTGCAGTGTCACGCAGGATGGCCCTTCCAAAAAACACTCCCCAAACAGCACATGACGCAAAGAAAAAAAGAGGCGCAATGAGGTAGCTGTGTGAGTAAGATAAGCGACCCTAGTGGCCGACACAAACACCGGGCCCATCTAGGAGTGGCACTGCAGTGTCACGCAGGATGGCCCTTCCAAAAAACACTCCCCAAACAGCACATGACGCAAAGAAAAAAAGAGGCGCAATGAGGTAGCTGTGTGAGTAAGATAAGCGACCCTAGTGGCCGACACAAACACCTGGCCCATCTAGGAGTGGCACTGCAGTGTCACGCAGGATGGCCCTTCCAAAAAACACTCCCCAAACAGCACATGACGCAAAGAAAAAAAGAGGCGCAATGAGGTAGCTGTGTGAGTAAGATAAGCAACCCTAGTGGCCGACACAAACACCGGGCCCATCTAGGAGTGGCACTGCAGTGTCACGCAGGATGGCCCTTCCAAAAAACACTCCCCAAACAGCACATGACGCAAAGAAAAAAAGAGGCGCAATGAGGTAGCTGTGTGAGTAAGATAAGCGACCCTAGTGGCCGACACAAACACCGGGCCCATCTAGGAGTGGCACTGCAGTGTCACGCAGGATGGCCCTTCCAAAAAACACTCCCCAAACAGCACATGACGCAAAGAAAAATTAAAGAAAAAAGAGGTGCAAGATGGAATTGTCCTTGGGCCCTCCCACCCACCCTTATGTTGTATAAACAGGACATGCACACTTTAACCAACCCATCATTTCAGTGACAGGGTCTGCCACACGACTGTGACTGAAATGACGGGTTGGTTTGGACCCCCACCGAAAAAGAAGCAATTAATCTCTCCTTGCACAAACTGGCTCTACAGAGGCAAGATGTCCACCTCATCATCATCCTCCGATATATCACCGTGTACATCCCGCTCCTCACAGATTATCAATTCGTCCCCACTGGAATCCACCATCTCAGCTCCCTGTGTACTTTGTGAAGGCAATTGCTGCTGGTCAATGTCTCCACGGAGGAATTGATTATAATTCATTTTAATGAACATCATCTTCTCCACATTTTCTGGAAGTAACCTCGTACGCCGATTGCTGACAAGGTGAGCGGCGGCACTAAACACTCTTTCGGAGTACACACTTGTGGGAGGGCAACTTAGGTAGAATAAAGCCAGTTTGTGCAAGGGCCTCCAAATTGCCTCTTTTTCCTGCCAGTATAAGTACGGACTGTCTGACGTGCCTACTTGGATGCGGTCACTCATATAATCCTCCACCATTCTTTCAATGGTGAGAGAATCATATGCAGTGACAGTAGACGACATGTCCGTAATCGTTGTCAGGTCCTTCAGTCCGGACCAGATGTCAGCATCAGCAGTCGCTCCAGACTGCCCTGCATCACCGCCAGCGGGTGGGCTCGGAATTCTGAGCCTTTTCCTCGCACCCCCAGTTGCGGGAGAATGTGAAGGAGGAGATGTTGACAGGTCGCGTTCCGCTTGACTTGACAATTTTGTCACCAGCAGGTCTTTGAACCCCAGCAGACTTGTGTCTGCCGGAAAGAGAGATCCAAGGTAGGTTTTAAATCTAGGATCGAGCACGGTGGCCAAAATGTAGTGCTCTGATTTCAACAGATTGACCACCCGTGAATCCTTGTTAAGCGAATTAAGGGCTCCATCCACAAGTCCCACATGCCTAGCGGAATCGCTCCCTTTTAGCTCCTCCTTCAATGCCTCCAGCTTCTTCTGCAAAAGCCTGATGAGGGGAATGACCTGACTCAGGCTGGCAGTGTCTGAACTGACTTCACGTGTGGCAAGTTCAAAAGGTTGCAGAACCTTGCACAACGTTGAAATCATTCTCCACTGCGCTTGAGACAGGTACATTCCACCTCCTATATCGTGCTCAATTGTATAGGCTTGAATGGCCTTTTGCTGCTCCTCCAACCTCTGAAGCATATATAGGGTTGAATTCCACCTCGTTACCACTTCTTGCTTCAGATGATGGCAGGGCAGGTTCAGGCGTTTTTGGTGGTGCTCCAGTCTTCTGTACGTGGTGCCTGTCCTCCGAAAGTGTCCCGCAATTCTTCTGGCCACCGACAGCATCTCTTGCACGCCCCTGTCGTTTTTTAAAAAATTCTGCACCACCAAATTCAAGGTATGTGCAAAACATGGGACGTGCTGGAATTTGCCCATATTTAATGCACACACAATATTGCTGGCGTTGTCCGATGCCACAAATCCACAGGAGAGTCCAATTGGGGTAAGCCATTCCGCGATGATCTTCCTCAGTTGCCGTAAGAGGTTTTCAGCTGTGTGCGTATTCTGGAAACCGGTGATACAAAGCGCAGCCTGCCTAGGAAAGAGTTGGCGTTTGCGAGATGCTGCTACTGGTGCCGCCGCTGCTGTTCTTGCGGCGGGCGTCCATACATCTACCCAGTGGGCTGTCACAGTCATATAGTCTTGACCCTGCCCTGCTCCACTTGTCCACATGTCCGTGGTTAAGTGGACATTGGGTACAACTGCATTTTTTAGGACACTGGTGAGTCTTTTTCTGACGTCCGTGTACATTCTCGGTATCGCCTGCCTAGAGAAGTGGAACCTAGATGGTATTTGGTAACGGGGGCACACTGCCTCAACAAATTGTCTAGTTCCCTGTGAACTAACGGAGGATACCGGACGCACGTCTAACACCAACATAGTTGTCAAGGCCTCAGTTATCCGCTTTGCAACAGGATGACTGCTGTGATATTTCATCTTCCTCGCAAAGGACTGTTGGACAGTCAATTGCTTGGTGGAAGTAGTAAAAGTGGGCTTATGACTTCCCCTCTGGGATGACCATCGACTCCCAGCAGCAACAACAGCAGCGCCAGCAGCAGTAGGCGTTACACGCAAGGATGCATCGGAGGAATCCCAGGCAGGAGAGGACTCGTCAGAATTGCCAGTGACATGGCCTGCAGGACTATTGGCATTCCTGGGGAAGGAGGAAATTGACACTGAGGGAGTTGGTGGGGTGGTTTGCGTGAGCTTGGTTACAAGAGGAAGGGATTTACTGGTCAGTGGACTGCTTCCGCTGTCGCCCAAAGTTTTTGAACTTGTCACTGACTTATTATGAATGCGCTGCAGGTGACGTATAAGGGAGGATGTTCCGAGGTGGTTAACGTCCTTACCCCTACTTATTACAGCTTGACAAAGGCAACAGACGGCTTGACAAATGTTGTCCGCATTTCTGGTGAAATACTTCCACACCGAAGAGCTGATTTTTTTGGTATTTTCACCAGGCATGTCAACGGCCCTATTCCTCCCACGGACAACAGGTGTCTCCCCGGGTGCCTGACTTAAACAAACCACCTCACCATCAGAATCCTCCTTGTCAATTTCCTCCCCAGCGCCAGCAACACCCATATCCTCCTCATCCTGGTGTACTTCAACACTGACATCTTCAATCTGACTATCAGGAACTGGACTGCGGGTGCTCCTTCCAGCACTTGCAGGGGGCGTGCAAATGGTGGAAGGCGCATGCTCTTCACGTCCAGTGTTGGGAAGGTCAGGCATCGCAACCGACACAATTGGACTCTCCTTGTGGATTTGGGATTTCGAAGAACGCACAGTTCTTTGCGGTGCTTTTGCCAGCTTGAGTCTTTTCAGTTTTCTAGCGAGAGGCTGAGTGCTTCCATCCTCATGTGAAGCTGAACCACTAGCCATGAACATAGGCCAGGGCCTCAGCCGTTCCTTGCCACTCCGTGTGGTAAATGGCATATTGGCAAGTTTACGCTTCTCCTCCGACAATTTTATTTTAGATTTTGGAGTCCTTTTTTTACTGATATTTGGTGTTTTGGATTTTACATGCTCTGTACTATGACATTGGGCATCGGCCTTGGCAGACGACGTTGCTGGCATTTCATCGTCTCGGCCATGACTAGTGGCAGCAGCTTCAGCACGAGGTGGAAGTGGATCTTGATCTTTCCCTAATTTTGGAACCTCAACATTTTTGTTCTCCATATTTTAATAGGCACAACTAAAAGGCACCTCAGGTAAACAATGGAGATGGATGGATACTAGTATACTTATGGATGGACGAGCGACTGTCGACACAGAGGTAGCTACAGCCGTGGACTACCGTACTGTGTCTGCTGCTAATATAGACTGGATGATAATGAGATGAAATCAATATATATATATAATATCACTAGTACTGCAGCCGGACAGGTATATATATTTATTATGTAATGACTGATGACGGACCTGCTGGACACTGTCAGCTCAGCAGCACCGCAGACTGCTACAGTAAGCTACTATAGTAGTATGTATAAAGAAGAAAAAAAAAAACACGGGTAGGTGGTATACAATTATGGATGGACCAGCGACTGCCGACACAGAGGTAGCTACAGCCGTGGACTACCGTACTGTGTCTGCTGCTATATAGACTGGATGATAATGAGATGAAATCAATATATATATATATAATATCACTAGTACTGCAGCCGGACAGGTATATATATTTATTATGTAATGACTGATGACGGACCTGCTGGACACTGTCAGCTCAGCAGCACCGCAGACTGCTACAGTAAGCTACTATAGTAGTATGTATAAAGAAGAAAGAAAAAAAAAAAACCACGGGTAGGTGGTATACAATTATGGATGGACCAGCGACTGCCGACACAGAGGTAGCTACAGCCGTGGACTACCGTACTGTGTCTGCTGCTAATATAGACTGGATGATAATGAGATGAAATCAATATATATATATATAATATCACTAGTACTGCAGCCGGACAGGTATATATATTTATTATGTAATGACTGATGACGGACCTGCTGGACACTGTCAGCTCAGCAGCACCGCAGACTGCTACAGTAAGCTACTATAGTAGTATGTATAAAGAAAAAAAAAAAAAAAACCACGGGTAGGTGGTATACAATTATGGATGGACCAGCGACTGCCGACACAGAGGTAGCTACAGCCGTGGACTACCGTACTGTGTCTGCTGCTAATATAGACTGGATGATAATGAGATGAAATCAATATATATATATATAATATCACTAGTACTGCAGCCGGACAGGTATATATATTTATTATGTAATGACTGATGACGGACCTGCTGGACACTGTCAGCTCAGCAGCACCGCAGACTGCTACAGTAAGCTACTATAGTAGTATGTATAAAGAAGAAAGAAAAAAAAAAACCACGGGTAGGTGGTATACAATTATGGATGGACCAGCGACTGCCGACACAGAGGTAGCTACAGCCGTGGACTACCGTACTGTGTCTGCTGCTAATATAGACTGGATGATAATGAGATGAAATCAATATATATATATATATATAATATCACTAGTACTGCAGCCGGACAGGTATATATATTTATTATGTAATGACTGATGACGGTCCTGCTGGACACTGTCAGCTCAGCAGCACCGCAGACTGCTACAGTAAGCTACTATAGTAGTATGTATAAAGAAGAAAGAAAAAAAAAAAACCACGGGTATGTGGTATACAATATTATATATATATTATATACAATTATATATATATATATATATATATATTAAACTGGTGGTGACTGGTGGTCAGGTCACTGGTCACACTATCAGCAACTTGCAAGTAGTACTCCTAAGCAGACAATCACAATATATATTATACTGGTGGTCAGTGTGGTCACAATGGCAGTGTGGCACTCTGGCAGCAAAAGTGTGCACTGTACGTTATATGTACTCCTGAGTCCTGCTCTCAGACTCTAACTGCTCCCCACTGTCAGTGTCTCCCCCACAAGTCAGATAATATACAGTCACACTATCTATCACTTCAGCAAGTAACTAGTACTCCTCCTAATGCTCCCCAAAATTACTACTGTGTCTCTCTCTACTGTCTCACTCTCTTCTCTATAAACGGAGAGGACGCCAGCCACGTCCTCTCCCTATGAATCTCAATGCACGTGTGAAAATGGCGGCGACGCGCGGCTCCTTATATAGAATCCGAGTCTCGCGATAGAATCCGAGCCTCGCGAGAATCCTACAGCGGGATGATGACGTTCGGGCGCGCTCGGGTTAACCGAGCAAGGCGGGAAGATCCGAGTCGCTCGGACCCGTGTAAAAAAACATGAAGTTCGGGCGGGTTCGGTTTCCGAGGAACCGAACCCGCTCATCTCTAATAATAACATGAAACAATCTGTACAGACGGTTACAAGTATATTTGGGGCTTGACCAGTCCAGGCAATAAATACACATACAGTAGTGACACAAATGTTGTGTCCCTATACACACACACACACACACACACACACACACACACACACACACACACACACACACACACACACACACACACACGCTCATTTGAAGTATAGAAAAGCATGTAGAGAGTTAAACCGGCGTGGTGGTTACAGTGCATGAGTGCAGCAGCAGCAGCAGCAGCAGCAGCAGCAGCAGCAGCGGCAGGGGTGTGTCTGTGCCCATAGACACTATTTGCATGTAAGGAAACTTCCTGGTTATGTACAGGTGAAGAGAAAGAGAGCAGGAAAGGACTGGAGGAGGGATATACTGATAAAGGACAACAGGGAAAGAGAAGAAGAAGCTGCAGCAGCACTAATCTCCCGGGCGCCAAAATAGTGAGAAGGGATGAGAGAGACAGCATAGAGGAGCACACGTACATGTGAGAGTCAGCTCAGCAAAGAGAGGGGCACATACCGGATCGCTACAGGAGTGCTGCAAGAGTTATGCCCTCTCTCCTCACAGCACCGTGCATCTGATCGCCCATCCTGCCAGAGTTCCTGCACTAGAATGAGTGAGAAATCCAGCTTCCTGCACATTGGGGACATCGTATCCCTGTATGCTGAGGGGACGGTGTGCGGCTTCATCAGCACCCTCGGGTAAGTAGGTGGCAGCAAATCATTCTGCTTTTATACATGGGCACTGAGGAAGATGTGACAGCTGTCTGTGTGTGCTCCCGGAGAATGCTTCTATGAGTATGTGTAATATACTGGTTATGTACAGTACAAGAGAAAGAGGAGAGGAGTATGGTATAATTGAGGGGAATTCTACACTGCCTCATAAATCCCTAGTTTATGCAAAAGCAGCTGTTATGCCCAGGTATAGGGGCATAGAGTATGTATTAAAAATCATACAATGCATATTGCAGCGGGAATAATGATTTTCTGCATGATTATCCCCCCTATGTACTAACTGTAACTCGCAAGGATAGTGGCAGTGATAGCCGCTATCCCAGTGAATGACATACCCAGCATATTGGAGGAGTTCTTCACTTCTTTAGAAGACTCCTCCGTGGGAATGCGACACTGCGCATGTGAGTGTCAGTATCTGGAGCCAGATGGAGGCTGTGGGAGAGGGTTCTACGATCGCTCTCCTGCGAGAATGTGACCATAGTCATGCAGCGGATTGCTTTACGCCTACAGTTGTAGTCATGCTCATCTTTGCTGTGATGCTGTATCACGGGATGCTGCATGCTGCGCCAGGCTGTGACTATTTGCGAATAGCTGCAGCCCATGCAGTGTGCCGCGATGCAGCATAGATGAGTATGGCTGCACCTGTATGAGTCAACGAGGCAAAACAATAAACAGCTTCACTTTTTGGAGTTTGGTACATACGGCTCAGACTGTAATCCCCCACTGATAATAATGGGGACTGCGATCTGCAACGGTAGTTAGCCTTTTGCAGGAGATTTGTGTGAACTCTGCGTTAGGCTATTGCTACATAAAACTATGAAGAAACAGTAGTTTCTGCATAATTTTATGAAAAAACAGCACTGATAATTACTGTAGACCCATAATATTTTTCTATTTACCCAAAGCAACCACTGGTGTCCTTCATGGAGTGTTTCGGTTAGTAGCCATCTAAAGCAATATCATAAGCAAGCTAGCCATCACCTATTTATTATTACTATTATTATTATTAATAATAATAATAATAATAATAATAATAATAGCATTCATTTGTATAGCGCCATCAAATTCTGTTGGGACAGTGATAAAGGAAAACAGGCAGAGCGGTAAGAGGTCACTGCACACAAGCTTATCATTTGGGCAGCATGAATGGTGTAATGATTAGCATTACTGCCTTACAGCACTAAGTTCATGACTTCCATTCCCACCATGGCCCTAACTGTGTGGAGTTTGTATATTCTCCCTGTGCTTGCGTGGGTAATCCGGTTTCCTCCCACAATCCCAAAATATGGCACCTAACAAAAATTAACTCTAGTGTGAATGTGTGCGCGTGTACATGTGATAGGGAATATAGATTGTAAGCTCCACTGGGGCAGGGACTTATGTGAATGGGCATATATTCTCTCTGTAAAGCGCTGCAGAATATGTGTGTGTTATATAAATGACTGGTAATAATAAATACATTTATAGACTAGTTAGCAGGTACAGGTACACTGTCCTCTGGCATGGTAACAGCCAAGACTGGTAAGGGAAAAAATGTACTACAAATATAAATAATTTTCCCTTTTTAAAAATAACTTTTTCTGTTTGTTTTTGTTTTTTTAACAATATTTATTTTTCCCATTTTGTTTTTTTGTTTTTAATGAATCTGCAGCTGGAACGCAGAGTCAGGTTTCCAGTGCAAGTCGGGTCATCAATGCAAATTGGGGACCTGGACTTGGTAGTGAAGCAATACTACTGCCAGCCACTATTGGCGGGAAACTCATGGTCACTCAGCTGCCCCAGCAAACTTTTTTTTTAAAGAACTGACATGAAAAATATTTTCTATTGCTGCAATAAGCAGCGATAGAAAAAAAATCTTCTTTTGGGGTCATCTAAACAGGCCGCACAATCTGAATGAGCGACAGGTTATGTATATACAACTAGTGCAAGATTAAAGCTGCGTACACATTATATGATGCGTACTCAGCTAATATGTCAGGCTCATGGGCCGGCATATCAGATCCTGGGTACACATCACAGAGATCGCATCAGAAAGATCACTGTTCCGTCTTTCATTAGCATACACCAGATGCGATATCACCCGGTTGGCCATGCAGCTCGGCCGACTAGGTGACGTCACATGCAACCGCTGGCACCTTCATATTGGGCATACACACTCAACGATATGCCCGATATGTCATTTCCGGGTGTCTGATATGTTGTTCTGAATCGGGCAGATACAATATATCGGGCTCATATCGCCTCTGTGTATCCAGCTTAAGGGAGTTTTACAGATTTGTTATACAACACAATAAAAGGCACTTTGGGCCGAGTTGTATGCAAGTGCATTTTTAAGTTGCAATTATGTGAGTAATGTAGATTTAATCTCACTGTGCATGCACTCAGTTGAGCCACTGTTTTGAGATACCTGTAATGACCACATATAGAACATGGCACATTGAGATGCAAGAAAACCTGCTGTGTATATATTATAAGGTTACAGTTGTGTCTAAATGTGTGTTTTGTGGGTTTATAGCAAAATGTGTACTGTGAGCTTAAATAATAGAGTTATATGTTAAGACGACTCAATATAGACAAAAATGGGAATGTGAGTGTTTTTAAAAGTATGTAGGTGTTAACGCTCTGCCAATATTTGGATAGAGCACTGTACAGTGAGTTTAATGGGTGCGGTGCTGAGATGCTGTGCCATAAAGCCTGCAGAGGGTAATGCACATGTTTGTATTACAATCTCTCTCTCTCTCTCTCTCTCTCTCTCTAGATGCCCTTATGCCCTTATTTGTATGCGAAGTATATATATATATATATATATTTATATATATATATATATATATATATATATATATAAGTAATCACAACATGTGTATTTATGTGCCCACGTACAGAGTACAGTATAAGCTATATGCATGGACAATGTTTAGGCTGCTGTTTGTGCTGCCAGGCCCTAGAAATACAGGTCACTCAAGTCCAACTTGACTCCTACTCCCCTATAGGTGTTACTTTACTGTCTAATTCCATTAAGTATGTTTAACACTGCTATAATGATTAAAAGCTTATGAAGCCTTAGGCAAGCCGCAACCTAATAGTTTGGACAGACTTGAGGGTATAGTAAAATGTTGTTTATAGTTCCACTCTTAGTTTGTGTTTAAATTGACTTCAGTGATTAAGATGGCTTTAATAATAATAATAATAATAGCAGTAAACTTGTCAGTACATCCCCACATACAACACTCCAATTATTGGTATATATATATATATATATATATATAGTCCATGGAAACAGCCCGGCACTCCGTTGTCCCCATAGGGGTATCGCTCCGGTGCCCTCCTAGGGGTATGGTGGCCCCAATATGCAGAATAGAGGGTGACGGCGCCACTCAGAGTCTTTCACACCCAGGTAAATCAAAGCAGAAGGTGCATTTATTAGTCAACGTTTCGGGGGACGGGCCCCCTTCCTCAGGACACCAGAGGAAGGGGGCCAGTCCCCCGAAACGTTGACTAATAAATGCACCTTCTGCTTTGATTTACCTTGGTGTGAAAGACTCTGAGTGCCGCCGTCACCCTCTATTCTATATATATATATATATATATATACACACACACACACACACACACACACACACACACACACACACACACACACGCCAGTCTATGTACAGCGTTACATTCTTTCTCCTTATTTGGCACCTGCTTGACAATATTTTACTGCTTGTGCAGCAACTATTACCTGATGCTGTATATGAATGAGTAATCCCCTATGCATAGTGGTACCAAGTGACTCTCTTGAATGGGTTAAAGAAAGTTATGTCTCTGTGCCCTGTAGATAATGAGAGGAAATGAAGTGGGGGGGAGAAGGCAGGAGAAAGGGGCTGGATACTGTGTGTCCCTGTCCCTTTTTCCACTCATTGCCACAGGGAGCAGCAACTGTTTAAGACAATTCCCTAAATAGTTAAGAACTGAAACATTAAAGTCTGTGTTAACTGGTACACAGGCAATGTACATAACCGTAATATAATATAATATTAAAACATGACTTCAAAATATGAAAACATTTTAAGTAACATTGTCAACTTGGTCATTCCTTTTGCTCAACATGACACAGCTTGTTTTTGATGCCTCACATCTTATTTATAACAGTGATGCTGCAGAACATATATTATCATCCTATCCTGTAAATCCAGGGATACAGCATTAATTAACATAAAAAAATAAAATAAAAATTATAATATAGGTTGAACTCGATGGACATTTGTCTTTTTTCAAACTCTACAACTATGTAACTATGTAACTATGTAAATTAAGGAGAGGGTCCGCATCACCCATGGACTTGTTACACTTGCAGAAACACTAGTTCCTGGATGTTTCACGTATTGGGCTCATTCATTATTAGGTGCCCAATGGGGCTGCCCATTATTCAGTAAACAGAGTTTGCCTCTGTGCACATACCCCATCTTCAAATGTCATTGGTTCCCAGAGCCATGCTCTTTACTCTGGGATGGAGGTACGGTTTGTGAAGAAAAATCCCTTGCCTTCTCTGATCCTGCGTCCCCTCCAGCAATCCACATGCGTGAACTCTGGTCATGCATGTGCACTAACACTGTTGGGATGGTCCTGGCAGTGTAAAATTCCGCCGCCACTAATTATCTGTGGTAAGTATTGTGGTAACGGCTGCTTTTTGGAGCAGCCATCCCCGCACCGAAGCAATATTGAAATGCTATGGAACTTGGATCCTTGATTATTCCCCAACAATGAATTGGCTCCATGTATGTCTTTTCTTTCCCAATGTAGATACCAGCAGCTTTTTATTTAAAACTCTATAATGAAATTGCTCATGGACTGGACATGTTTTTGCTTTTTATTGTTGATGTGATGTTTGTTGTGAGTCTGTAACAGTAGTCACTTCAAATCCCTCAAAGACAATTCAGAACTCATATATTACAACTGTGCAATAGTTTGCAGGATTATTTCTTTATTTCAAACCCATTATTGGTTTTCAAATTATCCTTGTGATTTAGTCAAATTAGCACATTTTTGCTTTTCATGACCTTATCTTGTCAATAGGTTATCTTTAGCAGGTCTTTATAGGCATCCAAGGAATTTTTAGGATGGGCTATGTAATTGCCCACATCCTTAAGACATGTTACACTTTAGATTTACGTCCATGTCCAGATTTTTTATTGGCTCAGTCATTTGTTTATTATTTAATTTAATCACACAGTAGATATTCTCTGTAATTTGCTGCGGAATATGTGTGCACTATATAAAAAAACTGGTAATAAATAATAACAAATAGTAAGTGCCATGGAACTTCCATGCAAGTTAGGGTCCACCCAAATACCACATGCAGATCAAACTGTGCTGCTGTACTTATATACTTCAAATGCCAAATGCATGGTTCTCCAACCTTCAAAGGAGCCATACAATACCACAGGTTGAGTAATGAATCAAAACAATACATTTATTTAAAGGTATACCAATCTGTAATATAAGATCAAGAAGTGTTACAAGTTGTAACAAACAAATCTGACTGTTCAGTGTTATATGAGGTTGGTAAGATTTTTCAGCAGCTTTTGTATATTAAACTGGGTACACACCATGCAATGGTGCAACATGGCGTTGCGATGTAATGACACATCGCATCTGCCGTACATGCCAGACAACCTGCTGTACGTTGATACAGTGTATCGTTGCATGTATGTAACTACATCCGCGTCGCCCATGGAATCGGCCCACTGGATTTGCAGCACATCCAATAGGATGATTCAGTGAACAATGGACAGGTACGATGAATTGAATTACACACTATAGTATGTGTATGATGTATTGTCCTGATCCACGTTTGAACGATTTAGGTGTAAGGCTGGAAAAGGTACAACTCAATTGTTGCACATGATGCTTTTTGAATGCCTGATGATAAAAAGGTCTGTGCATATGTGTAAGGGGAACCAAATATAGACAACAACTTTGCAGCACACTGGCACATAATTGCCCTGCCTAAAAAGGCACAGAATGAGATTAACCTGCCTTATTCTCAGTTTATGAATTGCTGTGCTTTAACCGTTGTAACAGGACTTAGGGGGAGATGTACAGTACTGAGCCTTGAAAAGTGATACATTTCACAGTGATAAAGTACCAGCCAATCAGCTTCTAACTGCCATGTTACAGGCTGGGTTTGAAAAATGACTGGAGTGGTTGGCTGGTACTTTATCACCGTGAAATTAATCACTTTTCAAGGCTTAGTATATCTGGCCCTTATTTAGTAAGAGCTGGGGTCACAGGTAAAGCACAGTAGGGCATAAAGCACACTTCCCAACATTTAAGAGGTGGGGTTGGAAATTTGTGAGTGTGCCCTCGGCATGCCCCCATTGCCCATCATGTTGGGGGGTATGGGCGTGCATCACTCTGGGAGTGTGTCCTTTATTTCTCTTTATTAATTAGATTCACCATGGTGAGGTAGATTCTCTCCAAAATCAGGGAGGTTGGAAGGTATGCATAAAGCAGGGTATAAGAGCAAGAGCCAACGGGGAACATGGGTAGGATGTACTAAAGTGGAAATGCTGCCAAAACCCCGAAAACGCTTTGGACACATTTTCCATATGTACTAAGCCCCGCACTGTGGGGCTTTATTGTGGAGAGTAACGCCAGATTTACCCTGTAGAAGCCTATTAGGTTCTTTCTGCATTGTGATGTGAGAGGGATCAGATCCCTCCCAGCACCTCCCACGGCCGCCGCTGCCATCTGCGCATGCACAGAGGGACTCCCGGGCCGAAACCCGAAAGTCCCTAGTTTGCAAAGGACAGCTCTTAGCGGGTGAGATGTTCTTTGCAATACTAATCGCATATCTTAGTACATATGCGATTAGTAGCAATGTGATGTATGGCGTGATGTACCGCAATTGCTTAGTACACCCCACCCTACAGGAGAGAAAAAGACTGACTGGTTGTAAAGCAGTAAGGAGCCTGGAGACCGAGAGATGCGGTTACTGAGAAAATGAATGGGAAAATGAATGAGAAAATCCACTATGATCTCACAAGGGTATGGGGACAACATAATATGAGCAGATTTGTTTGCGTTTGTGGTTAGTTTTATTATGCTGACAATTCTTGAATAAATTGTGAAGAGATGCAAATATAGTCATATAAAAAAGAAGGCACATCCTCTATCAAAGCTGAATAATCATTTAGCGTTTACCATGATTTAAAATTTGCTAAAGATAATTTCCTGAAAAAAATAACCAATTGGATACTTTTAAATTGTCATTAGTTATTAAAAAAAATAAATCAACATGAAGTACACCCTGCGCTCATATTATCGTAGAAGATAATTTTGAGATGGATGCCGCTTATCAGGTGTACTTCATTATTTTATCATCTGGAAGTACTCACAACTGTCTATAATAGCAGAACCCTTGGCTGGTCAGTCTGGAGGGGTTTGGCCTGAAATGCCGGCGGTCATAGTACCGACCACGGTATCCCAAAGTTTAGAGTCCCAACAGGAGTCGGGAAAGCATGCTACCCCCTTCCCCCACCACAGACCCCTAGCCCTCCCTTACTGCAGCCTAAACCTAAGCCACCCCCTGCAGCCTAACCCTAACCCTCCCCTGTGGTGCCTAAACCCAACTTCCCCTTCTCGCAGCCTAAACCTAACCCTCCCTCACCTGCAGCCTAAACCTAAGCCACCCCCTGCAGCCTAACCCCAACCCTCCGCTGTGGTGCCTAAACCCAACTTCCCCTTCCCGCATTCTAAACCTAACCCTCCCTCACCTGCAGCATAAACCTAAGCCACCCCCTGCAGCCTAACCCCAACCCTCCCCTGTGGTGCCTAAACCCAACTTCCCCTTCTCGCAGCCTAAACCTAACCCTCCCTCACCTGCAGCCTAAACCTAAGCCACCCCCTGCAGCCTAACCCCAACCCTCCCCTGTGGTGCCTAAACCCAACTTCCCCTTCCCTCATTCTAAACCTAACCCTCCCTCACCTGCAGCCTAAACCTAAGCCACCCCCTGCAGCCTAACCCCAACCCTCCCCTGTAGTGCCTAAACCCAACTTCCCCTTCTCGCAGCCTAAACCTAACCCTCCCTCACCTGCAGCCTAAACCTAAGCCACCCCCTGCAGCCTAACCTCAACCCTCCCCTGTGGTGCCTAAACCCAACTTCCCCTTCCCGCATTCTAAACCTAACTCTCCCTCACCTGCAGCCTAAACCTAAGCCACCCCCTGCCGCCTAACCCCAACCCTCCCCTGTGGTGCCTAAACCCAACTTCCCCTTCTCGCAGCCTAAACCTAACCCTCTCTCACCTGCAGCCTAAACCTAAGCCACCCCCTGCAGCCTAACCCCAACCCTCCCCTGTGGTGCCTAAACCCAACTTCCCCTTCCCGCAGCCTAAACCTAACCCCCCCTCACCTGCAGCCTAAACCTAAGTCACCCCCTGCAGCCTAACCCCAACCCTCCCCTGTGGTGCCTAAACCCAACCTCCCCTTCCCGCATTCTAAACCTAACCCTCCCTCACCTGCAGCCTAAACCTAACCCTCCCCAGGGGTGCATAAACCTAACCCTTCCTAACCTGCAGCCTAAACCTAAGCCACCCCCTGCAGCCTAACCCCAACCCTCGCTTGTGGTGCCTAAACCCAACTTCCCCTTCTCGCAGCCTAAACCTAACCCTCCCTCACCTGCAGCCTAAACCTAAGCCACCCCCTGCAGCCTTACCCCAACCCTCCCCTGTGGTGCCTAAACCCATTACGGCAGACAGCGTCCCCTTTTTTACACATTACGGCAGACAGCGTCCTCCTTTTTACACATTATGGCAGACAGCGTCCCCTTTTTGCACATTATGGCAGACAGCCTCCCCTTTTACACATTACGGCAGACAGCGTCCCCTTTTTTACACATAACGGCAAACAGAGTCCCCTTTTTACACATTACGGCAGACATCGTCCCCCTTTTTACACATTATGGCAGACAGCATCCCCTTTTTTACACATTACGGCAGACAGCGCCCCCCTTTTTACACATTACGCCAGACAGCGTCCCCTTTTTACACATTACGGCAGACAGCGTCCCCCTTTTTACACATTACGGCAGACAGCTTCCCCTTTTTTACACATTATGGCAGACAGCGTCCCCCTTTTTACACACTACGGCAGACAGCGTCCCCCTTTTTACACATTACGGCAGACAGCATCCCCTTTTTACACATTACGGCAGACAGTGTCCCCCTTTTTACACATTACGGCAGCCAGTCCCCCTTTTTACACATTGCGGCAGAAAGGATAGAGAAATAGAGAGAGAGCGAGAGAGAGAGAGAGAGATAGAGATACTTACCATCTCTCCCTGCTTGCAGTCAGGCTCCTCATGCTGGCAGATCCCTCGGTGCAGGCAGCGGAGGAGGAGGGAGGGGGACTGGAGCCGCAGCAGCGCTATGTAATTGGTAGAGGCGCCGCTGCAGCAGTCCCCTCTCCTTCCGTATTGGCTGCCCGCCGCCGCTGTGAATGCTGGGATGAAGATCCCACATCCCAGCATTCACAGCTGCGCCTGGCAGAGGGGACAGCTGCAGCTGCAGCGGCGCTACTACCCCCTCCCTCCTCCTCCTTCTCCACTGCCTCCGGCGCTGCTGCTCTCTTCCCCAGCGCGGCGCACACAGCAGAGGCGGCATGTAATGAGTCAATTTGACTCATTACATGCCGCTGGCCGTTGCGCCCTCAGGGCAACTGCGCTGTGTGCCAGGCACACCTGGCACACACGTAGTTACGGCCCTGATTCTGCATCACTGTGAACGTGGGTGGTAACTGACCGTTTACTGGGAGTGTCCGGAAAAACGCAGGTGTTTCCAAGCGTTTTCAGGGAGGGTGTCTGACATCAGCTCCGGCCCGATCAGTCTGATTCTATCGCACTGGAGAAGTAAGTCCTGGGCTGCACACACACTGCACACACTGGATTTTAGCAGCTTAGCATACACATAGGATCGCACACTTACACAGCGAATATACACTCGCCCTGGAGGCAAGGACTATCTGAATGCAGGAGAGAAAATTTAGCAGCCCAGTGATCAGATCTCAATGACCCCCATAGTCACAAGGACTTTCTAGCATCTGTTAATCATGGTGGTGGAGGGGTGATGCTTTGGGTTTTTTTTTTCCAACAGGTCCTGGATGCCTAGCAATCATTGTGTGCAGCATGGATTCTTCTTTACACCAGAGTTTTCGAAGGGGAAATATCAGGCCATCTTTCTTATAGCTGGAGCTATGCTGAAATTGGATCATGTAACAGGACACTATCATATCTACAAATACTGTAAAAAGAAAGGAAGTTTTGTAATGGCAAAGACCAGACCTCAAACTTAATGAGATGCTATGACTGGATCATTAAGGCTGTGCAAAAATCAGTACCTCAAGGCCCTCATTCCGAGTTGTTCGCTCGCTAGCTGCTTTTAGCAGCAGTAAAAACGCTAAGCCACCGCCCTCTGGGAGTGTATCTTGGCTTAGCAGAAGTGCGACCGAAACTGCTGCTACAAAAAAAGATTGTGCAGTTTCTGAGCAGCTCCAGACTCCTAGCTAGCGATCACTTAAGACTGCTTAGTTCCTGTTTTGACGTCGTGAACACGCCCTGCGTTTGGCCAGCCACGCCTAAGTTTCCCCAGCCACTCCTGCGTTTTTATCCGACACGCCTGCGTTTTTTCACACACTCCCCGAAAACGACCAGTTACCACCCAGAAACACCCACTTCCTGTCAATCACTCTGCGGCTAGCAGTGTGATTGAAAAGCGTCGCTAGACCTTGTGTGAAACTACTTCGGCTATTGTGAAAGTACGTCGCGCGTGCGCACTGCGCCCCATCCGCATGCGCAGAAGTGCTGTTTTTTTGCCTGATCGGTGCGCTGCGAACGAAAGCAGCTAGCGATCAACTCGGAATGACCCCCCCAAGTACCAATGAACAGAAGAAGTATTGTAAGGAGTGGGCTATAATTCCTGAAATAAAATTGTAGAGACTGATAAACTTATATAGAAAATGATTACTTAATAGATTTGATACTATTGGTGGTCCTGGAAGCTGCTGACAAAACAAAAAAAAAAATGACAAAGTCAAATTTGTTATGGGTTTATTGTTGCATGTGATCAGCTTTATTAGAATGTGGGTCCTGTTTATGCAGCATCATATAATGTGGCTTTAAATTTAACCTCTCATCGTAGTTATTTGCAGCGATAACATATGATACTTCAGGGCAATTAATCAAGGAAATCTTGCAGGGTCCAGCAGCTCTGATAAAAGGCTGTCCCAGCATATGATCTAAAGTATAGTGATAAATAGCCCCATTTTAGGGGTGTGGTATGCGTGAATCCCAGCGGGGGGTGGCGAGTGCAGCAAGCACCTTGCAGGCTCGCTGCGCTCGCCATGCTGTGCTCGCCACGCTGCAGGCTCGGTGGTGACCTATGGGTTCTATTCCTAGTCGATGGGGGTGTCGTGGGCACCCACGAGTGGGAATAGTCCTTGTTGGTCGACATGCCGACCTTCGGGGTTGTGAGGGGGCGGGATGTAGGGGGAGGTTATGTGACCGGCAGTCTCCTGACCGCCAGTCACATAACTACATCCCCCATAAATAACTATGGGCGCGGTGTGATTGATTGAAATTCATGCATGTCAGGAATCGCCATCGGGCATATTGCTTCTTATCGGTGTGCTGGTGCGCTACTCTGCTGAGGTCAGGTGTTTAAGCTGACTGTCCGTCTCCCTGGATCCGTTGCTGTTCCCAGTGTACCCCATTCTGTGTATCCTGCCTTCCTGGACACTGGGCGCTGCCATGTTGACAGGGATCAGCTGATCACTGATCCACCATCCAGAGCTGTGACTGGGTCAGCTGATTCTCTCCACCAGTCACAGCGCAGCAAGGGAGATATAAGGTCTGACTCTGGCCTTTGCAAATGGCCTTGAACAATGTTGCTTACTAGAGCTATGTATCCTTGCTCCAGATCTCTGTGACTTTGCTGTATTCCTGTCTCCTGAGTCTGCTCCTGAAGCTGTGGAACTACAGACTTCAGCCTGCACCTGTGTCTTAACCCGCTTACACACTAGAGTGACATCGGCACAATTAGCCATTTCGTAACGACATATTGCCTACATCGCTTGGTGTGTACAGGGGATTGCGCACTCCTGCGGACGCTAGCGACAGACACTTGGTTGGATGTGCCGCATATTCAACCAGCGTTGTTGCTAGCATCCTGTAGTACGCTAATGAAGAACGGAACATGTTTGTTCCAACCTAACTAAAAATCGCCCCAGCGTGTACACATAATCTAAAGTTGACGGGGATTGGTTCTGACGTTGGAACGAATCCTTGTCGCTCTAGTGTGTACCTGGCATTAGTCAGCTTTTCCAGTGTTTGCACTTGCAGCCTGCAGTACCAAAGGTGTGTGCATTCAGTGATTGCAGCAGGCTCTCAGTGCTCATTTCTGGCTTGCCTTGTCATATCACCAGCTGCTGAGTGCAAACCTCCTGCACTGAAGATTCTTTGGTTTTAGACCACTCCTTTTACACTCTCTGTGAATGCTCGTCAATTCCAGCCTGTGTACTGAACATCCACTGTGTCTGCATTCTCCTGAAAAGCATTGTCAGTTCCAGCTTGACTCTTAACTAGCTCTACTGCATTCAGCCTAATCACAGGTGTGCGCAGACACCGACACAGAGGTGCCGTTCCGGACTCCCCTCCCCCCTCGCCGCATTATGGTCTACTCTCCCCCTCCCCGTCCAATACATAGACTGCTCACCTGGATGGCCCAGGTGAGCAGTCTATGTCCTAGAGCAAGGGGTGGAGGAGGTAGTCTGATACCCGATGGAGTGGGGAGGTTCGGAGTGGTACCCCTGCGCACGCCTATGAGCCTGATCCATCACTCATGCTAAGTTCAGCTTTGCACAGAGCATTTTTCAATTCATGCTAGGCTCAATGTACCTGTGACTTCCAGCTAGAACAGTGTAATCATCGGTTCCAGTGTAATAGTCATATCATTGGTTCAAGTACGATCATTGGTTTCATTCTGATAGTCATATCATTAGTTCCAGCCCGATATTAGAAGCGTCAACAGTTGCAGCCCGATATGAGGAGCCCGATATTCTTAGTTTTCGGTTCCACTCCGATATCCTCAGTCATCGGCTCTTGTCTGATATTGCAAACCATCGGTCCCAGTCTCATTGCAATCTATCAGTTCTAGTCTTGTGTCCTGCACCTTTGGTCTAGTCTGCCATTCTAAACCACCCAAGTTCCGGCTACCACCCAAGTTCCAGCTCACTGTTATTATCAGGCTTTAGTTCTGAGAGATTTTTTACACAACAAATAGACACCAGATTGCGTCCTAGGCGCTTAAAAAATAGTTGATTTGTACAATACGTTCCTTTTTGGAGATGGGATGGCCTCAGAATTGGTTCCCGCCTTGTATTGTAATCTCGTCCGGTTGTATTGTACCGTAATTATTCAAACATGTGGAAGAAAAAGATAGCATATAATGTGTAGTATTTCTAATAGTCAAAAACTGACAAACAAATGAAGAATGATCGTGGTAAGAAAGATGCTCCACAGATATCTTGCGTACCCCACTCACAATAAGGTGAATGTGGGTGTATCCATAAAGGTATCTTTTAGTGTAATGATGTTAACTGCATCCAGACAGCCAGACACTGTGTTGTGGTGGTTTAATAAAACACAGGCGTACCCAAAACTCACACGAAGGAAGTAGAGGGCACTCCTTGAAAGGTATCTTTTACATTCAGTTTTCTTCAAGAAAATAAAGCGTACCCCAACTCACACTGGCACGGAGAGCTGTAATCCTATCAAGGTTTCTTTGTTCCGTAATGGTGCTGTCAATAAACTTCGGTGCTTTGGTTTAATGACTCGCAGATATACAGAGAAGAGGAGATAATGACAAGCAATGTGTGATATTGTTTCAAACCAAAAGAATGCACAGAATAGAAGGTACCAGTGTTACGTGGGACAATCGTGTTTAACGTACCCCACTTACATCAACAAGAGGGTAATAATAAGCCCATAAAGGTATCTTTCATATGAAGACTGTCTTAAACCATAAGGTAAGGGCTTAATCTAGGATGGATTGCTGTAAACAGGCGTACCCCAACTCACACTGGATAGATGGCACACGTTCCTATAACAGTATCTTTCACACCATGACACTCAAATGTAGGCGTACCCAGACTCACGTTGCAGTGGAATAGATGAATCCTATCAAGGTATCTTTTGTGGGCTTCAAAAAACCTCTCTCCAATCAGTGTGTAATAGTGAACAAATTCACACAAAAGAAATATGTGCAAATTCTCCAGAGGAAATTCCAAATAAAATATCCCAAAAAAATTCAAAAAATTGTACTTTATTCCAATCTAACAGAACACCAGGTTTTTCAGATACGCGAAAAATCCAAGTTCAATATAAAACAATGAATGTCCATAAAATTATATATCCGAAAAAAAGGGATAAGATATAAAAAGGGAAAAAATACTTAAAGAGGAAAAAAGTATCTTTAAGTATTTCCTCTTTAAGTATTTTTTCCCTTTTTATATCTTATCCCTTTTTTTCGGATATATAATTTTATGGACATTCATTGTTTTATATTGAACTTGGATTTTTCGCGTATCTGAAAAACCTGGTGTTCTGTTAGATTGGAATAAAGTACAATTTTTTGAATTTTTTTGGGATATTTTATTTGGAATTTCCTCTGGAGAATTTGCACATATTTCTTTTGTGTGAATTTGTTCACTATTACACACTGATTGGAGAGAGGTTTTTTGAAGCCCACAAAAGATACCTTGATAGGATTCATCTATTCCACTGCAACGTGAGTCTGGGTACGCCTACATTTGAGTGTCATGGTGTGAAAGATACTGTTATAGGAACGTGTGCCATCTATCCAGTGTGAGTTGGGGTACGCCTGTTTACAGCAATCCATCCTAGATTAAGCCCTTACCTTATGGTTTAAGACAGTCTTCATATGAAAGATACCTTTATGGGCTTATTATTACCCTCTTGTTGATGTAAGTGGGGTACGTTAAACACGATTGTCCCACGTAACACTGGTACCTTCTATTCTGTGCATTCTTTTGGTTTGAAACAATATCACACATTGCTTGTCATTATCTCCTCTTCTCTGTATATCTGCGAGTCATTAAACCAAAGCACCGAAGTTTATTGACAGCACCATTACGGAACAAAGAAACCTTGATAGGATTACAGCTCTCCGTGCCAGTGTGAGTTGGGGTACGCTTTATTTTCTTGAAGAAAACTGAATGTAAAAGATACCTTTCAAGGAGTGCCCTCTACTTCCTTCGTGTGAGTTTTGGGTACGCCTGTGTTTTATTAAACCACCACAACACAGTGTCTGGCTGTCTGGATGCAGTTAACATCATTACACTAAAAGATACCTTTATGGATACACCCACATTCACCTTATTGTGAGTGGGGTACGCAAGATATCTGTGGAGCATCTTTCTTACCACGATCATTCTTCATTTGTTTGTCAGTTTTTGACTATTAGAAATACTACACATTGGCCCTCATTCCGAGTTGATCGGTCGCAAGGCGAATTTAGCAGAGTTACACACGCTAAGCCGCCGCCTACTGGGAGTGAATCTTAGCTTCTTAAAATTGCGACCGATGTATTCGCAATATTGCGATTACTAACTACTTAGCAGTTTCAGAGTAGCTTCAGACTTACTCTGCCTGTGCGATCATTTCAGTGCTTGTCGTTCCTGGTTGACATCACAAACACACCCAGCGTTCGCCCAGGCACTCCCACCGTTTCCCCGGCCACTCCTGCGTTTTTTCCGGAAACGGTAGCGTTTTCAGCCACACGCCCCTGAAACGCCGTGTTTCCGCCCAGTAACACCCATTTCCTGTCAATCACATTACGATCGCCGGAGCGAAGAAAAAGCCGTGAGTAAAAATACTTTCATCATAGTAAAGTTACTTGGCGCAGTCGCAGTGCGAACATTGCGCATGCATACTAAGCGGATTTTCACTGCGATGCGATGAAAAATACCGAGCGAACAACTCGGAATGAGGGCCATTATATGCTATCTTTTTCTTCCACATGTTTGAATAATTACGGTACAATACAACCGGACGAGATTACAATACAAGGCGGGAACCAATTCTGAGGCCATCCCATCTCCAAAAAGGAACGTATTGTACAAATCAACTATTTTTTAAGCGCCTAGGACGCAATCTGGTGTCTATTTGTTGTGTAAAATATCTGTGTTTCATAAATGTGGTGGCATTTATTTTGACACCAGAAGTGTACAGGCGGCTTTGCGCCCAGGGGACTTGCTTGACTTTTTCTTGTCTTTTTAGTTCTGAGAGACCCAGACAGAGGGCTGCAACATGCATGTCGGACGCACCTAAATCCACACTCCCTTGCAGGGGTCCCTGGTGGAGACCGCCAGCATGTTAGATTCTGCGCCTCTGTCCTGGGTATTCGTCAACTCTCAGTCTCTTGCCAGTTCTCTTGTGCAGGAGCTATCTTAAGCCTATCAGTATTTTCCATCCAGCTTCCACCACTGGTCCACCAGTGTCACAGCCAGGAACACAAAATACCCCAGTCCTGACAATGTATACTTATTTGTTCGGTGATATGCTATATCCATGGCTTCAGCGGTCCAGTCTTCTCTGCTTTTTCTGCACACCAGCTTTTGACCTTCTGATCTGACCATTGCTGGAGCCAGGGCTGCCATCAGAAATTGTGGGGCCTGGGACTGACAAAATAGACAGGGCCCCTTCCACCCCCTTACCCCCCCCCCCCCCCAAGAAAAAGATTCTGCCACACCGCTCCACCCCATATGTGATGTCATACATTGTGATGTTACATATAGGTGGAGCATTGCGGATCTACAGGAATGGTTCATAGAGAGCTGATGCACAGGGAAGACCTGTTTTAAGAAATCAACCCTGTGTGTCAGCCCACTGTTGTATTACCACCTTGTGCAGCTTTTCAGGTATTGGCAGTAGGAGCCAGGTGTGGGCCCCCTCTCTCTTGAAGGGCCTGGAACACCAGTCCCCACAGTCCCCCCCGATGGCTGCCCTGGCTGGAGCCATTTTTCAGCTAACGTTTCTGCATATACACTATACAATTATTGGGCCTATTATACAATTATGAGCGGATCGGGCCGGCTTTAATTGTTTGTGGTGTACCCCGTTTAACAGGCAGTTCAGTCAGTCTTGATAGTTCCCAAGACTCTACACATTTTTGTAATATACTGGGTAAATTGTACTGTACCAGTAGTAGACAATGAGGAAAATGAATGAAAATGTAATGACTTTTTTTTAATCTATCATTCTTTACTGGTTTAATCAACATGTGTCATCACTAATTGTATTTTATATTAAACAACTTCTTTTAATCAGGTTATTAAAGATTAGATTTTAACTTGTATACCTGCAAGATAATTTTTTTCTTGTGAAATACACACAATTGAAAGAGTGTTACTTTCTGTTTCACATGACTTTATGTCAATGGCCCTCATTCCGAGTTGCTCGCTCGCAAGCTGCTTTTAGCAGCTTTGCACACGCTAAGCCGCCACCTACTGGGAGTAGCTTATCAAAATTGCGAACGAAAGATTAGCAAAAATGTGAATAGACACTTCTTAGCAGTTTCTGAGTAGCTCCACACTTACTCTGCATCTGCGATCAGTTCAGTGCTTGTCGTTCCTGGTTTGACGTCACAAACACACCCAGCGTTCGCCCAGACACTCCTCCGTTTCTCCAGCCACTCCCGCGTTTTTCCCAGAAACGGTAGCGTTTTTTCGCACACACCCATAAAACGGCCAGTTTCCGCCCAGAAACACCCACTTCCTGTCAATCACATTACGATCACCAGAACGAAGAAAAAACCTCGTAATGCCGTGAGTAAAAAACCTAACTGCATAGCAAATTTACTTGGCGCAGTCGCACTGCGGGCATTGCGCATGCGCATTAGCGACTAATCGCTCCGTTGCGAGAAAAAAATAACGAACGAACAACTCGGAATGACCCCCTATAGACCTTTTATATAGTAAAGGCCAGAAGGTCAATTGTTTCATAGTAGCCTAGTATATTTTCTTGCAGAAAAATACAGTAAGGGGGCAATTCAAATTGTCTTCCCCCGTGGCTACCACTAGGAGGGGTGCAAAACACAGCAATTCAATTGTTGCATCGTTTAGACTCCCATTAGCCGTGGGGGTGACATTTCTTCTCACAGCCTCCTGAGGTGCGACAAGAAATGTGTGCAAAATCCGTGGTTTAGGCACCAAAATGAGAGTTAAATTAGTTACATACATATTAGTGTGAGAATTATAATACAGGTTGAACTCTATGGACATTTTGTCTATTTTCAACCTCATCTACTTATGGTTAAATCGCAGATTTAACTAATTTGTCTGAATTACAGTTTTTGTCCATTTTGCCATTGTTAGGGAACAAATGGTTGATTGTCGTTTGTTCTCATCTATTACCAGATTTACATTCCGACCAGCCAGATCTGGCAGATAATCTGACAGATAATTGTATAGTGTATGCCCATCTTACTGGGCCAATATGGCAGACGGGCGACCCGACGGCGGGGGGAGGTGACAGGGGGAATGAAGTTTTTTCACCCCCCCTTTTCCCCCCAGTCATCCGGCTCCATAGCAGTACAAGCTAATATGGACGAGATTGTCCATATTTGCTTGCATGCATAAGCGACCTGGCACCAACGATGATCGAGCGTGGGGCCGTGCATCGTTCATCGTTGGTGCCTACACACTGAACGATATGAACAAGAACATTCATATCGTTCAGTTATATAGCCTAATGTGTAGGGCCTATAACTGTTGAGCCGGCAAGAGTCATGGGTGCCCAAGGCTCATTAATGTGTGTTGGAAGCAAAGGCTAGCTTTCTGGTCCTATTCCACAGAAGAACTACTATAGCACAAATTGTTCAAAAAGTAAGTAATAAAGCTTTATTATGGCCCCTTGTATATCACACTTCTTAATTGTAAAACCATAGGTTAAACTGGCATTTGGTATGGTATACATTTGAAATATCAGGCTGATGATTTGTAGCATGTAGGGATTAAATATGGCAGTTTTGCTGAGGTATTCGGTGGTTGTCAATCTAATAAATCTGTCAGGTTGTTATCTGCTCAAAAACTTGACAAAAGCAGCCATTTATCTGAATTGCTGTTTGATACCTTTTGCTTATTTGATTACGTTTTTAATTAATCTTTTTGTGATCCCACTTGTGTCAGGTGCTTTTCTAGGTGTTTTATAGCTAATATGCTTAGTGGACGTCTTACCTTTATAAGCCAGTGTGCAGGTGTGCTTCAAATCAGGATTCATATCTTATGTTTAACACTAATGTAATAGCAATTGCAGTATTTATCATTCTGCGTGATAGAGTAGGACTGACGTAGTTGGACATCTTAACAAATGTTGCAACGACTAAAAATATTATTCCCTGTTTATAAAGTATAGAGATTACAGCTTGGAATGTCTATAATATATAGGGTGAGTGCAGAGCTTCTGTGATTTTTATTTAAACAATATGGTCATATACCATGTGCACCCCTCGTATAGATATTTGAAACATCATGTTGACTATTTGTTTTGCAGAGATATTCTTGTGGTTGTGCATCTAATAGTCTGGGCATCTCTGTACTATCAGCTCCTAACTGCCATGTTACAGGCTGTGTTTGAAAAGACAGACAGGAGCTGGTTGGTTGGTAGTTTATCTCCGTCCACTGTGTCTCTCTCCAAGGCTTAGTACATAGAGCCCATAGTTCCAGACCTGCTGGACACCCAACTGCCTGGATCCCATGTGCTTCTGCTTACTTGTATCTCGCTATAGACTTGGTTACTCTGTTCTCTAGAAGGGTTCAGTATGATTTACTGGCGGATGGGATGCCGACTGTCAGTATCCTGACAGCGGCATCCCGCCCGCCAGAATGCCAGCAGCGGGGTGAGCACAAAGAGTCTCCTTGCAGGCTCGCTGCGCTTGCTAAAGGATCTATTCCCACTCTATGTACACTTTGGCCCTCATTCCGAGTTGATCGCTCGCTAGCTGCTTTTAGCAGCCGTGCAAACGCTAAGCCGCCGCCCTCTGGGAGTGTATCTTAGCTTAGCAGAAGTGCGAACGAAAGGATCGCAGCGCTGCTACAAAAAAAGATTGTGCAGTTTCAGAGTAGCTCCAGACCTACTCCTAGCTTGCGATCACTTCAGACTATTTAGTTCCTGTTTTGATGTCACTAACATGCCCTGCGTTCAGCCAGCCACTCCCCCGTTTCCCCAGCCACTCCTGCCTTTTTATCTGGCACGCCTGCGTTTTTACACGCACTCCCCGAAAACGGTCAGTTACCACCCAGAAACACCCACTTCCTGTCAATCACTGAACGATCAGCAGTGCGACTGAAAAGCGTCGCTAGAGCTTGTGTAAAACTACATCGGCTTTTGTGAAAGTATGACGCGCGTGCGCAGTGCGCATCATACGCATGCGCAGAATTGCCATTTTTTTACTTGATCGTTGCGAAAGAAAGCAGCTAGCGATCAACTCGGAATGACCCCCTTTATGTACTATATTGTCCTTGCATTAGAAACAAAGGAGTAAATTTACTAAGGTTGGAGTTTATTATTATTATTAGTTAGAATCTATTATCTTCTAGAAGCGGCTAGATAAATGTTATGTAGACACTGATTGGTTGCTATGAGCAACATCACAACTTCTAAAAAAACTCCCACCTCAGTAAATTTACCCCAGTGACAGTACACTTTTTTTTTTCTTTTTTTACATATGCTTCATCTTTATATGTTTTCATTTACAAGTTCCCAAGGACAAGTAGAAGTCTTGAAAAATATTGGCAGTTGCATCACATTGATAAAACTAAATCAATACAATGAAATATTTTATTAGCATATAAATGTAGTTGCAGTCTGCATATTTTTATTTGAGGTTACGCATTAGTCTAATTGGGTGAACGAGTGCAGCCGCGCACAGGTGATTATTAAACACTTTCCTTTTAAACATTGGCCCTCATTCCGAGTTGTTCGCTCAGTAATTTTCTTCGCATCGCAGCGATTTTCCGCTAATTGCGCATGCGCAATGTTCGCACTGCGACTGCGCCAAGTAAATTTGCTAAGAAGTTTGGTATTTTACTCACGGCATTACAAGGTTTTTTCTTCGTTCTGGTGATCGTAGTGTGATTGACAGGAAGTGGGTGTTTCTGGGCGGAAACTGGCCTTATGGGTGTGTGTGAAAAAACGCTACCGTTTCTGGGAAAAACGCGGGAGTGGCTGGAGAAACAGGGGAGTGTCTGGGCGAACGCTGGGTGTGTTTGTGACGTCAAACCAGGAACGACAAGCACTAAACTGATCGCACTGGAAGAGTAAGTCTCGAGCTACTCAGAAACTGCACAGATAAATCTTTTCGCAATATTGCGATTCTTTTGTTCGCAATTTTGCTAAGCTAAGATTCACTCCCAGTAGGCGGCGGCTTAGCGTGTGCAATGCTGCTAAAAGCAGCTTGCGAGCGAACAACTCGGAATGAGGGCCATTATTTGTAAAACTGACAAAACCTTTCTAGTATGTGTATTAGTGTTGTTTCATTAATAAGTGACAGCATTTTTTACATTGTACAATGTGGACACAAAACAAACAGAGCATAGCTATTGTACATGCTGCAACAAGAGATGAAAGGAGCTTGCAATCTAAAGGCCCATATACACTGGAGAGATGTGTGCTGAGCGAACCGCTCAGCACACATCTCTCCCCCCGCTCAGCACAGCGCGATGTGTGCTGAGCGATGCGGGGGAGGACGGGGGGGCCGCTCATTTCACCCAGCGGGTGAAATGAGCGACGTGCTAGATTGAGCCTGCATGCAGGCCAATCTAGCACCGGTGATAGCGATGTGCGGGGCCGCGCATCGCTATCGCTGAGGGGGATAAACAAGTGATCTGTGCTTAAAATCTAAGCAATCTAGTCAGATTGCTTAGATTTTAAGCATGGATCTCTCCGTGAGTACCCCCCGTAACACCCAACATAACACTTATACCCCTTTCACACCAGCACCTCTGAACACAGGTTTTTGGCACATGAACGTGCATAACCCGTGTTCATGTGCGATATGAAAGGGTGCCCGTGTTCAACCCAGCTCACTGTGCGGTGTGAACGGGAGCCGGGTCAATGCGCCCCGGCTCCCATTCACTCTCTATGTACAGGCGGCGCTTGGAGATCATATGATCTCTAGCGCCGCTCGCGCCGCGTCACCGCTGACGTCAGCTACCCGGCAATATGCCGGGCTGCTGACTGCGGTATGAAAGGCGCCTTACCCGGGAATGTCCCTGCATGATCCCGGGACCGTTTTCCCGGGTAAGACCTGCAGTTTTAGGTATGAAAGGGGTATTATATTTCATGTTAAATATATATTACCTTGATATTATATTTAGTGGGGTCATAGTTGTATTTCAGCCTACCCAAAGATTTAAAGGTTTTGAAGAAAAGTTCTGTTGAAAAAAAGATGATTCTCAGCTATATTTGGCTGTTTTCCATGAGTAAACCTACTTCCTGAAACACCTCCCATGTGTCTGCACTATTAGCTGCCAGCTTCCTACATCCACTTTTCTTTATTTACACTTATCACTTGGCTGCATTTTAGGCCAACTACAGTTAAGTTTAGATTTCTTGTAACTGTAGGCACAAGGGATGTAGTATATATAAACAAAATAATAAGATATGTAAGAACTATACATAATAGAACTAAACTTTGTATTTCAATAGAAAACAAACAGAGTTGTAATTGCATTTAATGATTTGTCCGTAAACTTCTGTTGGACACAATTAGCCCTACAGAGCAGCCAAGTTGCTACTGGAGTGCCATGAATGGTTTGCAGCTGGCATAGAAAGCTACTGTAGTTTTGTTCGACAGGAAACAGTATCTGTACCTGCCCATCAAACATTTTTTTAGACAGTTATCTAAATTTTAAATGCTTCCATTTCGTTTTGATGCTTTTTTGATTAGGTGCATGACTACAGTTTGTGCTCTGTCCCTAGCACCATTTAACCAAAATCAACTCCACGAGGATCATTGAACCCTAAGTACTGTAAATAACAGATCTTAGGCTGGGGCCACACATAGCGGCCAGCTGCTTGGCCGCAAGGAGACTGCAGATGTGTGTGGCAGTCCCGGCGCCGCCAGGTCCAGGTCCAACCGCAGCATGCTGCGGTTGGGCCGTTTAACAGGACGGTGAGATTTCAATGAGAACACATACATTTCAATGTATGTGTTCACACAGTGCGGCAGCACAGGATCCGTGTGATGTGAGAAGGAAATGGCCACAGCAGCATTTTACAGTGATGTAGCTGTCAATAAAGTCAAGGATGCCATCCCCAAACCACATGCCATGCAACATTAAGTTCCAGTTAACTCTCCACTGGAAGCTGAACTGTACAGGACCACCCTAAAATCAATCACTACCAAAACAAATAGGATTTTAATTACCTACCGGTAAATCCTTTTCTCGTGGTCCGTAGAGGATACTGCGGTCCATTTAGTACCATGGGGTATAGACGGGTCCACTAGGAGCCATGGGCACTTTAAGAATTTAATAGTGTGTGCTGGCTCCTCCCTCTATGCCCCTCCTACCAGACTTAGTCTAGGAAACTGTACCAGAGGAGACGAACATACTTTGAGAGGATAGATAAGGATAGTGGTGAGATTACGAACCAGCACACACAAGAGGAAAGCCAAGCTAACAAACTTGAAACAGGAACAGCAACGGCTGAATCAACATTACTTAACCAAGTAACAACAGTGCAGAAAGAACGAAGCACTGGGGGGGCGCCCAGTATCCTCTACGGACTACGAGAAGAGGATTTACCGGTAGGTAATTAAAATCCTATTTTCTCTTACGTCCTAGAGGATACTGGGGTCCATTTAGTACCATGGGGATGTACCAAAGCTCCCAAATCGGGTAGGAGAGTGCTGAGGTTCCCGCAGAACTGATTGACCAAACTGAAGGTCCTCAGAGGCCAAAGTATTGAACTTGTAGAACTTAGCAAATGTGTTCGAACCTGACCAAGTAGCTGCTCGGCAGAGCTGTGAAGCCGAGACACCCCGGGCAGCCGCCCAGGAAGAACCCACCGACCTAGTAGACTGGGCCTGTACAGATTTTGGACATGGCAAACTTGCCGTAGAATAAGCATGCTGGATACTAAGTCTGATTCAGCGTGCAACTGTTTGCTTAGAACCAGGACACCCAATCTTATTGGGATCATAAAGAACAAACAGCGAGTCCGTCTTTCTGTGACGAGCTGTTCTTTTCACATACACCTTCAAAGCCCCCACAACATCCAAAGACTTTGAAGTAGCAGCTCTGTCCTCATGGAAAATTAAATAGGGACTTTTGTAAGACAAAGCCCCCAGCTCAGACACACGTCTTGCTGAAGCCAAGGCCAAGAGTGTGACGGTTTTCCACATAAGATATTTTATGTCCACCTCCTGTAACGGTTCAAACCAGTCCGATTGGAGGAACTGCAGCACCACATTGAGATCCCAAGGTTCCCGTGGGAGGCACAAAGGGAGGTTGGATGTGCAGACACCTTTCAAGAACGTCTGGACCCCAGGGAGAGAAGCCAATTGTTTCTAAAAGAAAATGGACAAGGCCGAAATCTGAACTTTTATGAAGCCCATAAGCAGGCCCACATCCACGCCTGCCTGCAGAAAAAGCAGGAAACGTCCCAGATTAAATTCCACCGCAGAATAATTTCTGCTCTCTCACCAAGAGACGTATTTCTTTCAAATACGATGGTAATGCTTATACGTTACTCCCTTTCTGGCTTGGATCATAGTCGGGATAACCTTGTTAGGGATCTATCTCCTGGCTAGAATCAGCCGTTCAGCTTCCATGCTGTCAAAAGTAGCCACGGTAAGTCCTGATAGATGAACAGGCTCTGTTGCAGAAGATTCTCGCAAAGAGGTAGGTGCCACGGATCTTCAAGGAGCATCTCCAGAAGGTCCGCGTACCAGGCCCTTCTTGGCCAGTTCGGAGCAATGAGCATTACTTGAACCTTTTCCATTTTTATTCGTTTTTGAATTCTTGGGATCAGAGGAAGTGGAGGAAACACATACACCATCTGATAGACCCGTGGAGTTGTCAGGGCATCTATCGCCACAGCCAGGGGGTCTCTCAACCTTGAACAATACCGCCTGAGCTTCTTATTGAGACGAGAGGCCATCATGTCGATTTGTGGATATCCCCATCGACGTGTAAGGCACCTGAACACTTCCGGGTGAAGGCCCCACTCCCACGGGTGCAGGTCGTATCTGCTGAGGAAGTCTGCTTCCCAGTTGTCTACTCCCGGAATGAAGACCGCTGACAACGCCACAGCGTTTATTTCTGGCCAGAGGAGAATTCTTGACAACTCTGACATTGCTGCTCTGCTTTTCGTTCCGCCCTGTCGGTTTATGTACGTTACTGCCGTCACATTGTCCGACTGGACCTGAATGGCCCGTTCTTGAAGAAGATGTGATGCCTGCAGAACGGCGTTGTATATAGCCCTGAGTTCCAGAATGTTGATTGGAAGGATGAGTTCCTGATTTGACCACCATCCTTGAAACTGCACCCCCTGAGTGACTGCCCCCCCAACCCCTGAGGCTTGCGTCTGTAGTTAACAGAATCCAGTTCTGAATTCCGAACCTCCGACCCTCGACAAGGTGAGAATTCTGTAGCCACCACAGAAGGGAGATCCTGGCTTTTGGCAACAGATCGATCCTCTGGTGCATGTGAAGATGCGATCCGGACCATTTGTTCAACAGATCGAGCTGGAAGGGTCTTGCGTGAAACCCTCCGTATTGAAGTGCCTCGTAAGAGGCCACCATTTTTCCCAGAAGGTGAATGCAAAGATGCACCAATATCCGGGTTGGCTTCAGAACATCCCGAACCATCGACTGGATTACCAATGCCTTTTCCAATGGAAGGAACACTTTCTGCGGCTCGGTGTCCAGTATCATTCCCAGGAATGGGAGCCTCCGTGTTGGCTCTAGATGAGATTTCGGAAAGGTTCAGAATCCATCCGTGATCCTGGAGGAGTTTTGTTGAAAGCAACCTTTCCCTGGACGGTGGTTTTATCAGGAGATCGTTCAGGTACGGAATTATGGGGGTCATTCCGAGTTGTTCGCTCGGTTAATTTCTTCGCATCGCAGCGATTTTCCGCTTAGTGCGCATGCGCAATGTTCGCACTGCGACTGCGCCAAGTAAATTTGCTATACAGTTAGGTTTTTTACTCACGGCTTTTTCTTCGTTCAGGCGATCGGAGTGTGATTGACAGGAAGTGGGTGTTTCTGGGCGGAAACAGGCCGTTTTATGGGCGTGTGGGAAAAAACGCTACCGTTTCTGGGGAAAACGCGGGAGTGGCTGGAGAAACGGAGGAGTGTCTGGACGAACGCTGGGTGTGTTTGTGACGTCAAACCAGGAACGACAAGCACTGAACTGATCGCAGATGCCGAGTAAGTTTGAAGCTACTCAGAAACTGCCAAGTGGTGTGTAATCGCAATTTTGAGAACCTTTCGTTCGCAAATTTAAGAAGCTAAGATTCACTCCCAGTAGGCGGCGGCTTAGCGTGTGTAAAGCTGCTAAAAGCAGCTTGCGAGCGAACAACTCGGAATGAGGGCCTATGTCCACTCCCTGTTTGTGGAGTAGAAACATCATCTCTGCCATCACCTTGGTGAACACCCTCGGAGAGACCTAATGGCAGGGCCTGGAACTGGTAGTGACAGTCCTGCAGTGCAAACCGTAGATAAGCCTGATGAGGCGGCCAGATTGGAATGTGAAGGTACGCATCCTTGATATCCAAAGACACTAGGTATTCCCCTTCCTCCAGAGCTGAGATCACCACTCTCAGAGGCTCCATCTTGAATTTGAAAACTCGTAAGTATGGGTTCAACGACTTGAGGTTCAAGATTAGTCTTACCGAACCGTCCGGTTTCAGTACTACAAACAAGTTGGAATAATACCCCTTGTTTTGCAGATGAGGTGGAACTGGAACAATGACTTGAGTCTGTACCAGCTTTTTGATGGCATGCTGTAAAGTTATACTTGCCTCTTTTGAAACTGGTAAGCCTGATTTGAATAATCTGTGAGGTGGGAGCTCTTGGAACTCCAGTCTGTAGCCCTGGTAAATAAGATCTATGACCCAGGGATGCTGGCACGAACTTGACCAGATCTGACCGAAGAATTGTAGTTGGGCTCAAACCTGACAGCCTTCCAGGCATTGCGGTCCACCGTCATGCTGAAGGCTTTGAGGAAGCAGAGCCTGAGCCCTGTTCCTGTGCACTGGCAGTTGCTGATTTATGTGGTTTACCTCTTGCGCCACTGGAGGACGTAGAAGCACCTCTGGATTTGCCCTTGTCCTTGGCCGGTCCGAAAGGACTGCAACTTAGAAGCTGAATAAGTCTTCTTGGGTGGGTGGCGGTGACTGCGGAAGGAAGATACGTAGACTTACCCGCAATAGCTGTGCAGATCCATTTGTCTAGTTCATCTCCAAATAAGGCCTCTCCTGTGAATGGTAGGCCTTCCACGCCTTTCCTGGAATCCGCATCAGCAGTCCACTGGCGTAGCCACAAGCCCCTGCGTGCCGACACTTCCATAGCGGTGGTGCGTGCATTAAGCAAGCCTATTTCTTTTATGGCTACCACCATAAAGTTCGTAGAGTCCTGTATATGTTGCAGGAGTAAAACAACATCCCCCTAGACAAGGAATCTAACCCCTCAATTAGGTTACCTGACCATTTTGCAATGGCTTTTGTGATCCACGCACATGCAATAGTGGGTCTTTGGACCACCCCAGCAGCTGTGTACAATGATTTGAGTGTAGTCTCAATTTTACAATCAGCCGTGTCTTTAAGGGAGGCTGCACCAGGAACAGGCAATACAATTTTACGTCACAGCCTAGAAACTGATGCGTCCACTATCGGTGGATTTTCCCATTTTTTCCTGTCCTCCAGAGGAAAAAGGAAAAGATGAGAGCAACCTTTTAGGGATCTGAAAGTTGTTATCAGGATTAACCCATGGTTCTTCAAACAGGGTATTCAATTCCTTTGACGCAGGAAAAGTGACTGAGGACTTCTCTTTTACATTAAAATAAGATTCCTCACACTCCTCTGACACCTTGTCAGAAATATGCAGAACATCTCTGATAGCCTCTATAAGAGCCTCTATTAACTGTGACGGAGCCATATCCCCCCCCCCCCTCCAAATCCACCTCACCCTCCTCCATGTCTGACCGTCAGCATCAGAGTAAGACTGCAGGATATGGGCCAGAGATCGCTTTTGCGGACAAATGGGAGGGAATTGAGACGGTGTTTTGGGGACTGAGTCTCTGTTAAGTATTGCGTCTCTTTCTCATTGCGGGACAATTTTGTAGAAAGAGAATTAACCCACTCCGGTTCAGCTCCACTATTCTGTGAACCCTAAGTACCCAGTAGTGAGCCCCCTGGTGAAGAGGAACACTCCGCTGTACAAGAAACACACTCTTTGCCTGACATAATGTAAATGTGACAGCACACACAGACACAGGAAAAGGTTAAGCACAAGTAATCCACAAAGAGCCCTTTAGAGACACAGAGTTGTTTGGATCCAGCCCGCACCATGCCCTTACCGCTAATGCCAAGCTTAGCTGGGTCGCAGACTTAATACCCTGACAGGGGACTTAGTACACTAATAGTCGCTCTCCCCCTGCTATGACCCCCTGGTACCGTTTAGGTAATCTGGAGTCACACTGGAGGAGCTGCGCGTCCCTGTCAGTCAGCGTCTGTGTCCACTCCAGAGGGAATTTTTTTTATACTGGCTGAGGTAATTTTTGTGCTTAAAATGGAGCAGAACCGTTTTTAGGCTGTGTTTGCCAGTTTGGGTACTGTGTACAGCGTACTGAGACGCAGTTGTGTACTGTGTCTGTGTCCCTCAGGAGCTCAGTGTCCTGTCAGTGGGGAACGGGACCATTAACCCTTCAAGTGGTTGGGCTGTTCCCCCCCCTAAGTCCCACGAAGCAGGCAGGCTGGTGCCAACCAGTCCTGCCTGAAAATAACAAACATAGAAAATAAAAGCAGAAAACTCTTCAGGAGCTTCCTTCAGCATGACCGGCTCCTCTGGGCACATTTTCTAAACTGAGTCTGGTAGGAGGGGCATAGAAGGAGGTGCCAGGCCACACTATTAAATTCTTAAAGTTCCCATGGCTCCTAGTATACCCGTCTATACCCCATGGTACTTAATGGACCCCAGTGTCCTCTAGGACGTAAGAGAAAGTATATCACACCTTAAATTGAAGTGTGATATTGAATTGCTGGTCCAGCAATGGCTATCAAAATGTAGTGATTGTTATAGTGAAGAGAAACATCCCCTACAAAATAATAATATATAATCCATATTCAGCACTATTGAAGAGGGTGATTTCATTCCTCCTGTGCAGTGAGCAGGGGGGCTGCCGCTGGTCATGCCGTGCTGCTGTGGCCCTCCTTCCTTGTCCCCACGGCCGCGTTCCTTGTCCCTGCCACCGGCATCTGTGCAGTGTAGTTCAGAGATGCCGGGACTGATGCATGCATAGTATCAGTGGTGGTACTACACATGCGCAAACCCCCGGCTTCTATAGACTGCATCAGCTGCAGCTTGTAAGAGCAGGCTAGGGCTTCTCGAAAAGCAGAGAGTGTCTTCCTACAGGAAGCCACTCTCTGCTAATCACAGCCTGGTCTGGTTGTCCCGGAGAGAGGAAACACCTCCCAATGGGACTGCCTGTAGTGTCTCTGACTGGCAGGTAGAATTTCCAATAGGAAGTCAATGCCAGTCACAGTGAAGCCAGTGCAGTCTCATGGACTGCAACTGGCTTCACAGGCTCTGTGCTGAGGTGACGGATTTTACCTGGGGTGGCTGCAGTGGCTGCAGTCCTGCAGTCCATAGGCAAAATCTGCCACAGGCTGAGAGCCCTTTTCTATTCTGCTTCTTATTTTATTATGTGTATCTTCCCACATGAGAAGGATCATGACTTAATAATCATGGGCTTTATGGTACTCGGATGATAGGTCCACAGTCACAGTCAAAAGGTCAACAGTCAGCGAGTCGACACTGTATGGTCGACATGATCAAAAAGTTGACCTGACAATGGTCGACACAACATATGGTGGACATACGTTTCTTTTTTATTTTTTTTTAACTACTTTAACGTCCACATGGGTTATGATTAGGAATGGTAACCTGCTCGAAGCAAGGTGAGAGAAGGGAGCCATGTGAGGGGACACTAATTGGGGTTTTATGGACCCTATTCAGCAGCAGTTGCATTTTTTAAAAACTTAGCAAAACTGCAACTGCTAACAGTCGCATGCTGACGGCCGCCTAGTACAGGGCAAGGCCTCCCAGCATGCAAATGGCTGCCAGCGATGCGCATCCCTGGCCCAGCAAAACAAAGGTAGCCCCCTGCCTGCGCGCAGCCTAGCTAAGCAGGCAGGCATGACATCACGCAGCCATCCTGAAATCAACCTGGACCTGCCCCTGTTTTTGATGCACCGCCACAATACCAAGTCGCCGCCCCTGTCCGCCTCGTGAATGCCTCTGCCTGTCAATCACTCACATCTCCTGGGCCGCAGCCCCCCCCCCCCCCCCAAAAGTAAGAAACTAATAACAACATTTCCATGTGTCGACCATTTCCATATCAACATTCTCATTGTTGACCTTTTTCACATGTCGACCTTGTGCATGTCGAGCTTTTATGGCTGACCTTTTTACTGTCAACCTTTTGACCCATAACAGAGCTTTATGCAGTATAGGGCTCATCCTAAATGGTTTAAATAGGTGTGATACCCACAGAACCCCACATTCATAGATAGAGAAAAGTCATAATGTGCTGAATCAGCATACCATGCAATAACAAGTTTTCATTTACTGGAAGAAGATACTTTGTTTCACTATATTCTGTCCAGTAATTGGTAATTGATTTAAGGGATAATCCAAGGCAGGAGTTAGAAACCTGCAAATGATTCGAGACCTATTTTTCATTTCAGTACATGTGTGCAAAGCTAAAATTAAATTAACAATGTTTTGATAACAGAAATGGTTTTATTTTCTTTTACACGTCGCTTCCGTCTCATATATTTTAATTTGTGTGAATGGCTTTTTGCCATACTTGCTGTGAGTTTTAATATTTACTATACAATGGGTAACAGCGCACATGTAAGATTTAGATTGGAAAAGGTAAAATGAGTTAGAACATGCAGTTTGTGTGTTTAGTTGTGGTTTGGCCTATAACCAAAATGAAAACTAACATGAAGGAGTGTTACAACTCAAATAATAGAAATATGCTGACAGACACTAGCATAACTATGATTTTCAGGTCCTTTGAGCATAATTCGCCACTGCCCATATCCCCAATAAATTACATTTACAAATATAAAGATAGTCTGAGTGTAGTTGGAATATGTACTGAACCTACTAATAGTTAATATTTTGTAAAGACCAATGTGTCGTGGCTTTACATCACTTAAAACCCCATAGACTTATGGGGCAGATTCAATTACCTCCTGGTTTAATACCCACAGGCATTCAATTTTTCTGCATTTTCACCAAGCGGTAAACTGAAGGGTAAAGTGTGGTAACCATTATGGGCATTATGGGGGTAATTCCAAGTTGATCGCAGCAGGAATTTTTTTTAGCAATTGGGCAAAACCATGTGCACTGCAGGGGAGGCAGTTATAACATGTGCAGAAAGAGTTAGATTTGGGTGAGTTATTTTGTTTCTGTGCAGGGTAAATACTGGATGCTTTATTTTTACACTGCAAATTAGATTGCAGATTGAACACACCACACCCAAATCTAACTCTCTCTGCACATGTTATATCTGCCTCCCCTGCAGTGCACATGGTTTTGCCCAATTGCTAAAAAAATTCCTGCTGCGATCAACCCCCATTATGTGACTGATTCTGTGTTAGATGCAAGTAGTCCGTGGGCCAGACCAAATGTCGGTACCACTAAGATGGGCAAAACTTGAGTGCACTTTTCTTAAAGATATATATATGGCCATAATATTTCTGTATGATAACCGCCTTATAGCCACAGCTTTGTGATAAAAAAAATGGGTGTATTTCATACTGCATGCACATTTTTAGCAACCATTGGAAAACGCTTTGAAGATGCTGGCTTGCGTGATTTGTGCATTGAGTCTGGTGTTATTGCAGAAGGTTCTGTGACGAGCATAATGGAAGGTTGAAAGTACAACCGTGCGGTGTGACTTCACGAGCAGTAGCGGATCTTGCCACGGGCAAGCAGGACTTTTGCCTGGGGCGCTGCCTTCCGGAGGGCGCTGGCGCCATCCGGAGGGCGCCGCACCGTGGCAAGATCCGCCACTGCTGCCCGCTGTGTCCCCCGTCCGCCTCCACTGCCCACTGCCCGCTGCCGTCCCCGTCCGCCTCCTGTGAAGGGAACTAGACGCTATGCGTCTAGTTTCCCTTTGTGGAGAGTAACTTTGCTGAGCGGTGCGCGATGACGTCATCGCGCACCGCACAGCAAAGGTCCTCTCCACGAAGGGAACTAGACGCATAGCGTCTAGTTTCCCTTCGTGGAGAGGACCTTTTGCTGTGCGGTGCGCGATGACGTCATCGCGCACCGCTCAGCATTCAAGCGGCGCTAGCAATGTACAGGGGGCGCAACTGACCACGCCCCCTGTGTTAGGCCACGCCCCTTTTCCTGCCCGGGGCGCAGAGCGCCCTTGAGCCGGCCCTGTTCACGAGCTGGTGTATGAAGATATTATGAGGCTTGCATGGAAGGGATTTCTCACGTGGTTGGAAGAAACCCATAAAAATGACAAAGCCTATTTGGATGAAATGCTTAATGGTGTCAATATCTTATGCCAAAACATCTGCAATGCCACATTATCGGAGGTGCTTTGCAATGAAGCCTGTATCCATATTATGACACTCTTTGAGAGTTATCTGGAATATCTAAGATGCAAGAATGGAAGTTTATCTGCATTGGATATCTTATTTGAATATGGTCGAGATTCTTCTGGCCTTGATTCGAGCATCACGAGAAGGAGATTGGAAATTGCATTTGGCATCCATCTGTGAAATCATTCCATGGTGCTTTGCATATGATAGAACAAATTATGCTTGCTATCTCCCCTACTACTATGCCCAGATGACCAACCTGTCAACTGAACACTCGGATGTGTATAACCATTTTATGCAAGGTGGCTTCTCGACACAACTTGGTCCACACAATCCATTTGGGCGTATACATGTTGATCAGGCCATAGAAGAGACCGCAAACAAAGACACTCAAACTCCAGGTGGCAGAAAAGGATTTAATCTAAATCCAGGTGTAGTGAGTAAGTACTACATAACATCCAAGTACAGGAGCATGTATCTCAGGCAGTTGAGAGACATGTTAGGCCAGAATAGCACCCGACTATCACATCCTGATCTCCAACAACCTAGAATTAATAAATACGAAGAAGATGTCAAATCACTGGTTGACCTCATGGAGAATAGTTGGATCGATCCGATGCACCATGAGAGTTCTGAATTAGTAAGTCTATTGACTGGTGTCATCGCGACAGCAGAAGTTGTGGATGATATTCTAAAGGCTCATCAAGTCGGAGAAAATGCATACGAGAATTAAAAAAAAACCCGCCTTGAAGAAAGCCTAGTACATCTTTTCATGATAAGATCACTAAACAAAGCTTAAAAACATTCTCTAAACTCAAACCAAAGAAGATAATTGGAACTGGTGGGGTAAAGCAAATTATTCTTAAGGCAGACCGAAACCTATTTGGTCACATGGTTCTGATTGCCCAAAGTCAACAGGTTGACATGAGAGACGTTCTGTCTCACCTGCTAGGACCTCTGCTTTGGTCACTCGCTAATGGTGATGTGTCGTTAAGGAAGACAAACAAAGCTGCACATGCACGAGAGCTGGAAAATAAGGTTTCCCCAGCAGAAGACATCCCTTCCAACTCCGCCTGGATAATTGACGGAATGAGCTTAGTACAGAAAATGACGGGCAGTGAAAAGACTTTCGCAGAGCTTTCCGATTCCATTCTTTTCTGTATATTACATGAGGGTGCAAAGAGTCCACGGATTGATGTTGTTTTTGACGTGTACCATAACGCTTCAATTAAAGATGCAGAAAGATGCAATTTTGGATCAAGCAATAGTCTTCAGTTCAAAAACATTGCACCAGTGCACCATATTCAGCAATGGAGAAAATTTTTGTGCAACGCCTCAAACAAGTCCGCTCTTATTCAGTTCTTGGTTGAACAGTGGAAGTTGCGAAAGAATATGAGCAAAATACAAGACAAAGTATTCTATGTAACGTGTGGTGAAATGTGCTACAAAATCACAAAAGACGACTGGGAAGAAGCCACATGTATTCGCCTTCTATCAAAACATGTTCAGTCAACGAATTGCGCTGCCAACTATTTTGTGCCAAACGCGGGGAGTTAGAGTCAAGTCAGCTGCCTACTTGTAAAGACTGTCTCTTTATGCACACTCTTCGGGCAAACTACCAGGCAGCTATATGGAGACGATGTCTTGAAGGCCAACTATCAATTCCTAATCCAACACTTTATGGATGGACAACAGATGGCGATGGAAATCTTACCATTCATTGAGTGGATGCGCGTATCACCAGCTCCTGAATCAGTATTGAACTTACTGTCTTGTTCATGTTCTCGCTCTTGTACTTTACCAGGTTGTACATGCCCAAGTAACAACCTGGCCTGTACTGAGATGTGCACACTAAAGAACTGTAGCAACAAAAAAATCAAAGCATGTTGAGAGAGAAGTAGAGCTGGGAGACTCTGAGGATGATGATGAGGATGTGGAGGAGGAAAATTAAGATTTTTGACTTTGTATAGACATTTCACTTCTAGATACTTAAATTTTATTCAGTAATAATTATTATTCATATCTCTTAAATTGTTTGGGTTACAACTCTACGCATGCATATTGTAATTAATAATTTAAATACAATGCAAACTATAAAAAAATTGCATCAAATTGGTTCTTTTGTTGTAACAGAAATTACCCCCCCCCACACACACACACACACACACACACACACACACACACACATTTTTGTGTTTTACTACCTATAAGCTGGGACTCTGGTAAGGTTATCATGCAAAAAACAACTCTACTATCATAGTTCTACAAAAGAAATATAACAAAGTTTTGCCCCCTTTACTGGTACCGATTAGTAAAAAATCTGGCTTTGGCCCATAGACTAAAGTTCAAATGTGCATCTAGTGTTTTTTTGTTAGCCCACTGTGCATAAGCTGCACCAAACATATGCATGCATACACAACTAGATGGAGGGTCCGTGTGCGTCTGGTCCCCGCTGTCTGTGAAATGGGCATTTCAAGGTGTGTCAACTAGCTGGCTATATTGCAGATTACGCAAAAGATCCATATAATGGGAATGTCATTGGAGTGTTGTGGGAGTGTAGCCAGACTTCCTTGCCATTATGAGGTGTACGTACGACAAAGGGACGCCTGTTTCTGAAGAATCTATTGCACCTAGCATGTGGTAGGTGTAAGTCACTAATCTAATGATGACTGTTGCATCTGCGAATGGAAAAGCAGTGTATGGTTCAACTTTGCATGAAGCCATACGGATACTCACATTTGTCTCTGAATTAAGCCATTTGTGCATATTTTGAATGTGAATTTTATCATTGCCGTTATTCACTTTACTATGCCACACTTACCTGTATTTTCCTCCGTAGCAAACGCTTATAGCAATGGTTCTTAAACTGTGTGCCTATGGATATCCGACTATAGATCTACACTAAAAAGGTCTACAGTCAATAGGTCTACCACTAATGGTAGACATGCATTAGGGTTAAAAGGTTGACAGGGTCAAAAGGTCGACATGTAAAAGGTAGCCAGGGTGAAAACGTTGACAGGGTAAAAATGTCGACATAACAATTGTCGACAAACATATGGTAGACACATTGTTTTTTATCTATTTATTTTTTCATTATTTTTTTACTTTTACATACTTTACCATCCACGTGGACTACAATTAGGAATAGTAACCTGTGCAGAGCACAGTGGTAGCGAGTGACGCACCTTGCCAGTGCGCTGTACAGTTACTGTACTGCCATACGCAGTACAGTAATGGGACTTGTTTGTGGCAGAAAAGTGACAAAACACCCCAAAAACGTTAAAAAAGTGTCTACTTTTTTGTGTCGACCATTTCCATGTCGACCATTTGACCCTATCGACCATTCCTGCTGTCTACCTTTTCTATGTCGACCTTTTGACCCTGTTGACCATTTGACCATGTCTACCTAATGCATGTCTACCATTAGTGGTCGACCTATTGACTGTAGACCTTTTTAGTGTAGATCTAATAATCCACACCCATGTCTAGGCACCCTGGAATGCCTCAGGGCACTTGCAGGGGTGCCTTGGACTGCTGGTTCAGTACTAATTCAAATGATTTATGGTAAATAGGCAAAACTAGTGCTGGTGGCTTGCAATGATAAAATATTTGGACAAAAGCAAAGCTTGTCCCTCACCACATAATTGAACCTAAGGATGACCTATAAACACAGTTTACTTAATTTAATATTTATTTTCAAATTATCTCAAAAAATAAACTTTTGGCCTAGGGGTGCCGTGAGAAAAATTCTGAAACTCTAGGGCAGGGGTTCTCAAACTCGGTCCTCAGGACCCCACACAGTGCATGTTTTGCAGGTAACCCAGCAAGTGCACAGGTGTATCAATTACTCACTGACACATTTTAAAAGGTCCACAGGTGGAGCTAATTATTTCACTTGTGATTTTTTGAGGAGACCTGCAAAACATGCACCGTGTGGGGTCCTGAGGACCGAGTTTGAGAACCTGTGCTCTAGGGCGATGTGAATCAAAAACGCTTGAGAACCTCCGGCTTTATAGCAATTGTTGCTGGCCTAAACGAGATACATAATATAGAAACGCTCCTTTAATTTCACATTTCTCATAATAGCATATAATATTATTTACGATAAATCACAATTTCATTACTGCTCATACTGTTGCAAATTGCAATGAATCATTTAAACTAACAAACACCTAATGTACACAATGTAAAATTCACTGTTAAAACTAAAAAGGAATGTCTTACCTAGTAATATATGCATGTGTATAATTCTCACACTAACAGCCAAGCTTACTCCTGGGTATTAAGGCATTGGCAAACATGTAGTACAAACATGGAGAGATCAGACAATCACGGGAACACACTAGTAGGCAGATACTTTTCACTGATCCTCCAGAAAGAAGGGTTATGCATGATAGGTGGTGTTGATCAGTCTGTGTTCTAGAACCGAACAGAATGTGACACAATTGTATCCCTCTATAGTGACTTACATCTTGCCATGCAGAGATATCACTGGGTATATTGTGTCAGGGTTGAGTTTTATCTGCTTAGTGTACTTCCTTAAGGGTGGAGCATAGTGGTATACAAGAGACATTCAGTCTACAGCTCTGTTTATTCACAGCTAACAACTGTCTTCGTACTATACTATTTCTACATACTAAAAATACAGCCCAGTATTGTATATAGAGATTCATTTAATTTATTCACTTCATTTAACTGAAGTGTGCTAGTTTTACTGACAAAACACTGCATAAATGTTATTAAATTACCTATTGGCAAAAGTTGTTTTTCTATTGCTGCATTGGCATATATTTCACTATCTGTTTAAACAATCCCTTAAATACCTCAATACAACCGTATAATTGTAAAATTGTAATTGTGGGAAGTTCATACCTTCGTTGGACTTTGCATTTTTACGTGGTCTTTTGAATTTCCAAATAAAGCGTCTAAACAACACATTGATTTTCGCAACATCTGCTCTACTAATCAAGCTAAAGACTATGGGGAGTATCCAATTAGAGGTGAAGAATCATTGTGTTTTTTTCACGATTTTTCTCGATGTTTCATCCGTATTTTTTATAGGCTATCTAATTTGATCACCTGTAAAAAAATACTTTCTGTCACGAAACAGCCCCTTTTTCATCCTGTTTCTGGTGATTTGGTTTCGCCTGCTTCTGGGGCTAATATGATAGCTCCCAGTGGGACAAATAGCTGCAGTAATTAACTGCGGCTAATTGGATACCCCCCTGTATACGAAACAAAAGGTGTGGATAAGTAATCATTTTAATTAAACTAGCTCTGCCAATATAGGAGAGCAACAAATGTTTCCAACCCTCCGATTCAGAAGATATTGCAGTAATTGTTAATTTCATATTTACACAATATAATTCTGAAGGATAGTTCAGAAGTTTAATACCTAAATAGACAATACGAGGGGTATGCAGTAAAGCCACGTACTCACGGGGAGAGGTGTGTGCTGAGCGATCTGTCACAGACAGCTCAGCACACATCTCTTCCCCGCTCAGCACACAGTGCAAAGTGTGCTGAGCGAGGTGGGGGGGGGGGGGGGGGAGGCAGCTTATTTTACCCAGCATTGAAATGAGCAACCTGCTAGGTTGTGCCAATCTAGTACCACCGATAGCGCTATCGCTGTGGGGCATACACATGGAGAGATCCGTGCTTAAATTCTAAGCAATCTGACTAGATTGCTTAGATTTTAAGCACAGATCACTCGTGTGTAGCCCCCTCAGCGATAGCGATGCGCGGCCCCGCACATCGCTATCGCTGGTGCTAGATTGGCCAGATCTAGCACGTCGCTCATTTCACCCGCTGGGTGAAATGAGCGGCCCCCCGTCCTCCCCCGCACGCTCAGCACACATCGCGCCGTGCTGAGCGGGGGGAGAGATGTGTGCTGAGCGGTTCGCTCAGCACACATCTCTCCAGTGTATGTTGGGCTTTAGTTTCTGGATGTACAAAGTGTTTTATTTACAAATTGAACACAACAATGTTGGGAGGAAGTTTATTGATATTAATTTATTCACTTCATTTAACAAAAGTGTGCTAGTTTTAGTACTGACAAAACGCTATGGGCTGGATTCAATTAGCCTCAAAGCAGCACCTGTGGCTAATCAATTGCAGCCCGCTATAAGGAGCTGCACTTAATGCAGATTTCTATTCGCCCCCTCCTTATGCTCAAACAGGGCTCTTTTCCTTGGAACCAATTTAATGAGGCCATGTGTACCTCATTTTGAGTTATAAAACCAGCTAAAGGGTTTACATTTCTAAGTGGACACACCTTGTTGCTATCTAAGGGGATTTTTGTGTGTGTGTGTGTGTGCAGGGGAAATACTGGATGCCTTTTGCATGTAGCACATAGTGCCGGACAGCCCTACAGTATTTTTACATTGCAATTTAGGGGCTGATTCAATTAGATGTTAGGTTTCATACCATAACTGTACTCTATAGAGTTGTGAGACAACTACTGCTTAAGTGAATCTCTAATTCTATGCACACATGTTAAATTTACTTCCTCTAAAAAACTGAACTCTTCAAATTGATTTACTCCTAATTGCTAATTTGTTCCTCTTTATAAACAAACAAAAAAACAAAGTGTTTTGGCAAAATGTTGCAAGCTCTGCTCCATTTTTACAGACTCACCTGAATCCACCTCAGAGATTTGTGTATATGACACGCTGTCAGCGCCGTACCTGGGTGCTAGCTCACACTGGACAGTCTCCGCCAACCCCCCCTGAGCGCTTACCGTCATAAGTCTGCACCTTTTGGGGTGGGTGGGTGAGTCTGCCATCTCCAGAGCATTATTGCATTGCTCTAAGCATCTTTAGAATGCTTTGAGTGGCTATACAGTTTGCCTAAAGGATACACCAGCCGGCACTTCAGTAGTGAAACTGGCTGCAAGGTGCTGAATGGTACCTTGCTAGCCAGGTGCACTGGCAGCGAGGTTGCCACCCCCAGGATACTTCACACTGTGTGATGGCCCTGGCCGCACCGCCCACTTTACGGTCCTGCACACTATAATGGTATGTAGGACTACAAGTTGCTATATTGTGGTATATTGCTATATTATTGCAAAAAGGCACTCTCTCAATAAAACAGGGTTTGTTCCTATTCATTAACCACTTAACTTGTATTTTTTTTAAACTTTTTGTTAAAGCATCAAATCACATGCATGTTGTTGCGTGCTGAACAATAAATGTAAAGACATCATCACATCCACAACTGCTTATCAAAGCATAGAAAAACAGCAATACAGTTTTCTACTGTATAACATGTCATAATTACACATGGCATAATCAAGTCCATATATACATACATCATAACATAACATAAACCTAATATCCACTCTACCAGGAACTTGGGGCGTCTAGAGTCCGAAGGAGCTGCAGTGTCCCAGTAAGCATTAAGGGGTCTATTTACTAAGCCTTGGATGGAGATAAACTGCCATGTCACAGGCTGGGTTTGAAAAATGACAGGAGGTGATTGGCTTGTACTTTATCTCCCTCCACTTTATCTCCACCTGAGGCTTAGTAAATAGACCCCTTGTGTCAAGTACTATAGCAATCTAGTCTCATACCATTCTGTATTCTTAAGAGAATTTCTGATCCATATCTGAAAATCTGCTGGAAGGGTAACAATATAGTTTTCACAAGAATCAAAAACTGTAGATACAAATTTTTCTTTATCCAAAAATCATCTCCAACGAATCCGATTTAAAATATATTGTGTAATTTCCCTTTTAAAAAGAGTTAGAAAGGGTGGAGTAGGAAGGATCCATGACTGCAAAATGTTTTGTTGAACTGCCGCACTGATAGCCAAGAGCAGCTTCTTGCAAACTTTGGTGACCCTTTGGTTGCCTTGAGTAATCCTAAAAATCGCCCAGCCCGCGTTAAAAGGCATGTCATTTACTAAATACTTCATGGCTTAATTCCTAATCACTAACCACAACTTCAGATCACTGGGCACGACCAGGAACAATGAAACATGTCTGCGTCAGGCATAGGACAATGATGGCACTCACTAAATGTGGACATACTCGCCAAACATTGGTGAATAATATTGTGAGTTATATTCAAAAACATTTCTTGATGTTGAGGGTTATTCAGGTTTGTAAGCAAATCAAAAAAGCACATTAATGGGCAAAACCATGTTGCACTGCAGGAGGAGCAGATGTAACATACTGTGTGCAGAGAGATTTAGGTTTGAGCGGTTATATTGTTTCTGTGCCGGGCAAATACTGGATGCTTTATTTTTACACTGCAATTTAGATTTTTTGGTTTGCTAACAAACCTGAACAAGGCCCGTTGTATGGAAGGCAATAGACGACACAAGTTTTTGTAAACATTTTTAGTAAAAACTCACAGTAAGCGCCAGGAAGTTGGACAACATCTGTTTCATACCTGACTGAGAAGTGGAATGATTCATAGGATATTTTAGCAGAGTATAATGTAGAGATATGGCTTTCCTAGTGGCCGCCATAGATCTCGACACAGCATACAGATCTTTGGACCAATCTGTTTCTGAAAACACTGTTAACACAAAACTTACATAGGGGTGTATTCATTTCTTGTCGAAAACTGCCGTCTTGTCGGAAAGACGTCAGTTTCTGACTTTTGTAGGTCAGAAGGGGTTCCGACATATTCAGTGCCCCCTCAGATTATCCGACAAGTTGGGAATTCAGACTTGTCGGAATACACGTGGATCGGCGGAATAGCCGCGGATCCGCGCTTTTTGTCGGAAGCGGCGGCCAAATCTGACAGGTTTTGGCCCCGTTTCCAACAATGTCATTCCGATTTTAATAAAAGTCGAATTGGCATTGTCGTGAGTGGCGGCTGCTCATTGAATATTCAGATGGATATTTCCATTGAAAAGGATCTGACATCAGTTGAATATACCCCATAGTGTTGCATTTGAAAATATGCTAATGGGTAGCTTTGCATTATTAAGAAATTTTGCTTAGCTTGCACGACTGGCAAAGGATTTTTTTAATTGTAAATCCACAATACAACCAATATCTTTAAGTCCCTCCCGCTAAAATGCTGTGAAAGGAAAGGTCGCCTCCCCATGCTGGAATTCACTATTACCCAAAAATGTCAGGAACAAGGATTTACAGTATGAGCATTTAAATTATTTGTATGTCTGAAGATATGCCATAATCTGTGACCACAACAATGGATTATATTTAGTCGCCTGATCTATCTCAGCATCAAAACTATGAAGAAATGTTATTAAATTACCCTTTGGCAAAAATTGTTTTTCTAATGCTGTATTGACATATATTTCACTATCCGTTTAACCAATCCCTTAACTACCTCAGTAGAGCCACATAATTGTAAAATTGTACCTGCGAGAAGTTAATACCTCTATTGAACTCTGCTTGTTTCAATTTTTACAAAGCTACGAGTGGTATTTTGCATTTCCAAATAAAGCATCTAAACAACGCATTGATTTTCGCAACATCTACTAATCAATATAGTTAAAGACTGTATAAGATACAAAAGGTACGGAAAAGTGGTAATTTTAATTAAACTAGCTCTGCCAAGATAGGGGAGCAACAAATGATTCAGGGGGGGGGGGATTCAGGTGCAGATGCAAAGCGGCAGTTGTACGCATATCGATCGATGTTTTCGCACTGTGCATGTGTATGAGCCGCAGCGAGTGATTCATGAGTGCAGTCGCAGTATGTTTTTAATCACAAAGTAAGTGACAGGAAGTCAATGTTTGGAGGTGGTAGCTGGGAGTGGTCATGCGAACGCATATGTGTCATGGCCGTTCTGGCATTTTTTCTGGGCATGTGTATATTAGCAGCTACGATCTGGTGAGGCCTGTGCATCCCGGGAGAGCAGGTCAGCCTGCGCGTCTTCAGAGGCAGTCAAGCTCTGCGTGGTGACCCGATGTGCGATGATGTTGGCGATATTTCTGCAATCATGCATCACCGTACACTTATGCGATCGCAGTGGGCGTTCTTTTGCACGGGTTAGCTTCTGCCCATATTAGCATATAATCACAATTGTATACGGCAAATCAATGCAACAAGAAAACAACCGCACCTGAATGACCGTCTCCTACCCTCCGATTCTGAAGATATTGCAGTAATTGCTTCTGTTATATTTACACAATACAATTTTGAAGGATGCTTCAGAAGTTTAATACCTAAATAGACGATATGAGGGGTATGCATTAAGTTTCTGGATGTAAAAAAAGTGTTTTATTTACAAACAAATTTGAACATAAAATTTTTTCAAAGTATTCACCATATGAGTCTATGCAAAGTTGAATGCGCTCAAACCACTTGGTGAAGCAGCTGGACCAGTGCAACTATGTCTTCTACGTGCTGGATAAAGGTCTCCACTGCAGCTTCCGGTGACTCAAAACTAATCCTATGCATCTTGCGCTTGATTTGCGAGAACATGAAGAAGTCGCAGGGGGGCTAGGTCTGGACTGTATGGCAGATGACCAAACTCCTAGATGTATTCATGGGTCAGAAAATCCAACACTTTCCTGAACTTGTGGACAGGTGCATTATCGTGATGGAGAAGGGCACCACGAGTGCGAGTTCTTGCACGGCGCCTGGAAATGGCTTCCAGTACTTCAACTTCTGTGGTGGTGCACTGCCAACTGGGGTCCACTGGGACTGGGCTTACTGTTGTTTGGTCTCAAGGTCGAAACTGTAGATTCATCTCCACTGATCTCCCAGAGTTTGATTGACCACCATCAAACTTGACCAGCATGTTGTGACACCAAGTCACCCGAGTCTCCTGCACTTGACCCAGCGTACGGATACCTTGCTCTGCCCAAGCTTTTCGTGGAGTATCAAGTGGATGTATCCTGATGAGATGCCTGTCTTCCTCTCTAACTTGGCCATAGTCACCCTGGCGTCCATCCCAACCATGGACTGCACAGCGGCAACATTGTCCTCAGTAATATTGGACACAGGTTGGCCACAGTTTTCCTCATCTTCCAGGGACAGTCTCCTGCTCTGCAATTCTGCAAACCACTCAAAGGGCTTCAAGACTGTGCTTCCTTCTGAAAGGCACCTCACAGTCAATAAAGACTGCTGATGTAGACTACTATTCTAGTAGTAGAAGATCATTGCTTTCCAGTGGCCTCTGTTGAGCTCCAAAACAATTTGTGAAGGAAGTGAACATGCTGACTTCTTCATTGTGCAGTGCTGCTAATATAGTTAGTTTGTGTCTACTCTACCTATGACACGAACAGCCGAAAACTTATTGTCTAGGTTAATGGTATTCTTGTACTCCATGTTGAGTTAGTGACCCCTGGTACCAAATACATGCCTTCCAAATCATGACACGCTACCAAAATCACCTAGTAGACCTAGAATCTTTTCATGAGAATCTTTAGAATTACCATTATACAAAAGAACATCATCTGCAAATAATTATTTTATTTCCACTTATCCTATAGATATTCCCTTAAATATAGAAGAGGCCTGAAGAACCCTAAATAATGGATCAATAGACAAATTACAAAGAAGCGGCATCCCTGTCTAGTGCCGCATTGCATTGTCAAGGCTTCTACTCTCTTGCCGTTAACTAATAGAGATGTTGTAGGCTTCGAAGAAAAGTAGTAAATGAGTTTAATAAAATTATCAAAATCTATACATTCTTAAACAAATGGGGCCAAGCCCCAGTGTCAAATGCCTTATACCAGAGGTTCCCAAACTGTGTGCCGTGGCTCCCTGGGGTGCCTCGGGACACTTGCAGGGGTGCCCTGGGTTGGTGGTCCAGGACCAATTCGAATTATTCATGGTCAATATAATAGGCAAAACCAGTGCTGGTGGCTGCCAGTCATAAAATATGTGGCCAAACAGAAGCAAATCTTGTCCCTCCCCACATAACTGACCCTAAGGATGACATATAAACGCGATCTACTTAATGTAATATTTCTTTCTAAATTTCTCAATAAGAAATTTTTGGCCTGGGGTGCTGTGAAAAAAATTCTGATATTCTAGGGTGCCGTGATTCAAAAAAGTTTGGAAACCACTGCCTTATACGTATCTAAACTAAGTGACATGTTTCTTCCCAGATTCCTGGGCAGAGGCTAGCTTTGCAGCTATAGCGGTCCGTATCGCTTTAACCGAGTTAAACCGAGTTAAGGAAGGATCAACTGCACTCCATTAGCTATCGTTTTTGAAAATATTTAAATTTTTAAAAGTGTAAACTGACATTTATTTAAAATAAATAAATCATAAATTGTTATTTTTGTAATGTAAATTAATGAATACCAACTTTTTAAAAATTTATTTATTTTACCTAAATAAAAATACACCTAGGGGTGTTTAGCACTCCCTCAGTGTCCACACTGTAGGTCCCCATTGTAACATTATGCATGTGGTGATCAGTAGTTTTAGGGGTATATTCAATTGAAGTCGGATCCATTCCGACATTCATTTGTCGGAATGGATCTGACCTGGGCTATTCAATGCTATCTCAATTGAGATGTGGGAGGGTAGACGGGAGATAGCCTCTGCTGTAGCGCTGCTCTCCCCCGTCTGCCCGCGGCTCTCCCCCCCCCATCTCTGCCTCTCCCCGTCCTCGCATCACAGCCGCCGCTCACAACAGCGTCCATCTGGCTCCAGCAAGCGAAGTCTCGCTTGCTGGATCCGGGTGGACGCTGCTGTGAGCGGTGGCTGTGACATACTCCGGCGCCGATGTCCCCGTCTCCGGCGCTGCTCACCCCATCTCCGGCGCTGCTCTCCCCGTCTCCGCCGCTGCTCTCCCCATCTCACTTCGACTTTTTTTAAAGTCGAATTGAGAAGGTCGAAAAGGGGCCCCGTTTTCAACATAAGCATGTGGATCAGCAGCTATTCCGTCGATCCACGTGCTTTTCGACAAGTCGAATTCCTCGACTTGTCGAAAAATTTGGGGTTAGATTGAATAGGTCGAAACCCCTTCCGACCTAAAAAAGTTGAAAATTGCCGTCTTTTCGACAGACGGCAGCTTTCGACTTCTATTGAATATACCCCTTAGCCCCCAATGATGATAGATAATAGATCCCCAGTGGCACTACCCCTACTCCGCTAGTGTTTATATGAACCTATGAAATCCTCTTGGGACATTTGTACTCTACCTCATGCATAGTGGATCCCAATATTGCAGAGATTGTCAAGAGTGCTGAGAGGGGAACTCCAGTTTCTCTGACGTCCTAGTGGATGCTGGGAACTCCGTAAGGACCATGGGGAATAGACGGGCCCCGCAGGAGACTGGGCACTCTAAAAGAAAGATTAGGTACTATCTGGTGTGCACTGGCTCCTCCCTCTATGCCCCTCCTCCAGACCTCAGTTAGAATCTGTGCCCGGCCAGAGCTGGGTGCTCCTAGTGGGCTCTCCTGAGCTTGCTAGAAAAGAAAGTATTTTTTAGGTTTTTTATTTTCAGTGAGCTTCTGCTGGCAACAGACTCACTGCTACGTGGGACTGAGGGGAGAGAAGCAAACCTACCTGCTTGCAGCTAGCTTGTGCTTCTTAGGCTACTGGACACCATTAGCTCCAGAGGGTTCGAACACAGGGCCTGACCTCGATCGTCCGTTCCCGGAGCCGCGCCGCCGTCCCCCTTGCAGTGCCAGAAGACAGAAGATGAACGACGAAATCGGCGGCAGAAGACTCCTGTCTTCATTAAGGTAGCTCACAGCACCGCAGCTGTGCGCCATTGCTCCCAGCACACTTACACACTCCGGTCACTGTAGGGTGCAGGGCGCTGATGGGGGGGGGGGGGGGCGCCCTGGGCAGCAATTATGATACCTTTTGGCGCTAAAAATACACATATACAGTCTAGCACTGTATATGTGTAAAAACCCCTGCCATTAATTTAAACAAAACGCGGGACAGAAGCCTGCCACTGAGGGGGCGGGGCCTTCTTCCTCAGCACACCAGCGCCATTTCCCCTTCACAGCTCCGCTGGAAGCAGCTCCCCAGGCTCTCCCCTGCAGTATCCAGGTACAAGAAGGGTAAAAAAGAGAGGGGGGGCACATAAATTTAGGCGTAAATAAGATAAATAAGCAGCTATTGGGTAAATCACTTATTATAAGTGTAAACCCTGTGCTATATAGCGCTGTGGTGTGTGCTGGCATACTCTCTCTCTGTCTCCCCAAAGGACTTTGTGGGGTCCTGTCCTCAGTCTGAGCATTCCCTGTGTGTGTGCGGTGTGTCGGTACGGCTGTGTCGACATGTCTGATGAGGAGGGTTACGTGGAGGCGGAGCAAGGGCAGATAAGTGTGGTGTCGCCCCCGTCGGGGCCGACGCCTGATTGGATGGATATGTGGAAGGTCTTAACCGACAGTGTCAACTCCTTACATAAAAGGTTCGATGACGCAGCAGCCTTGGGACAGCCGGGGTCTCAGCCCGCGCCTGCCCAGGCGACTCAGAAGCCGTCAGGGGCTCATAAACGCCCTCTGGCTCAGATGGTGGACACGGATGTCGACACGGAGTCTGACTCCAGTGTAGAAGATGATGAGACAAAAGTACAGTCTAAAAAGGCCATCCGATGCATGATTATTGCAATGAAAGATGTACTACACATTTCTGATGTTAACCCGGTTACTACCAAGAGGGTTTATATGTTTGGGGAGAAAAAGCAGCCAGTGACTTTTCCCCCATCTGATGAATTAAATGAATTGTGTGAAGAAGCGTGGAGTTCCCCTGATAATAAACTAGTGATTTCTAAGAGGTTGCTTATGGCGTACCCTTTCCCGCCAACGGACAGGTTACGTTGGGAAACATCCCCTAGGGTGGACAAGGCGCTCACACGCTTGTCTAAAAGGGTGGCCCTGCCGTCTCAGGATACGGCCGCCCTAAAGGAGCCTGCGGATAGAAAGCAGGAAGCTATCCTGAAGTCTGTGTATACACACTCTGGTACTCTACTGAGACCTGCTATTGCTTCAGCCTGGATGTGTAGTGCTGCAGCAGCATGGACTGATACTCTGTCAGACAACATTGATTCCCTCGACAGGGATACTATTTTACTAACCCTAGAACATATAAAAGACGTCGTCTTATATATGCGGGATGCCCAGAGGGACATTTGCCTGCTGGCATCCAGAATTAATGCAATGTCCATTTCTGCCAGGAGAGTATTATGGACTCGGCAGTGGACGGGTGATGCTGATTCTAAAAAACACATGGAGGTTTTACCTTATAAGGGTGAGGAATTGTTTGGGGACGGTCTCTCGGACCTCGTATCCACAGCAACAGCTGGAAAGTCGACTTTTTTACCTCAGGTTTCCTCACAGCCTAAGAAAGCACCGTATTATCAAATGCAGTCCTTTCGGCCTCAGAAAGGCAAGCGGATCAGAGGCGCATCCTTTCTGGCCAGAGGCAGGGGTAGAGGAAAGAAGCTGCACCAGGCAGCCAGTTCCCAGGAACAAAAATCCTCCCCTGCTTCTACTAAGTCCACCGCATGATGTTGGGGCTCCACAGGCGGAGCCAGGTGCGGTGGGGGCGCGTCTCCGAAACTTCAGCAACCAGTGGGTTCGCTCACAGGTGGATCTCTGGGCTGTACAAATTGTATCTCAGGGATACAAGCTGGAGTTCGAGGCGACTCCCCCTCGCCGTTACCTCAAATCAGCCTTGCCAGCTTCCCCCAGGGAAAGGGAGGTAGTACTGGCGGCAATTCACAAGCTGTACCTCCAGCAGGTGATAATCAAGGTCCCCCTCCTTCAACAGGGAAGGGGTTACTATTCCACAATGTTTGTGGTACCGAAACCGGACGGTTCGGTGAGACCCATTCTGAATTTAAAATCCTTGAACACTTATATAAAGAAATTCAAGTTCAAAATGGAATCGCTCAGAGCGGTTATTGCAAGCCTGGAAGAGGGAGATTTTATGGTGTCGCTGGACATCAAGGATGCTTACTTGCATGTCCCCATTTACCCACCTCACCAGGAATACCTCAGGTTTGTGGTACAGGACTGTCATTACCAATTTCAGACGTTGCCATTTGGTCTCTCCACGGCACCGAGAATATTTACCAAGGTAATGGCCGAAATGATGATATTCCTTCGGAAGAAGGGAGTTATAATTATCCCGTACTTGGACGATCTCCTCATAAAGGCGAGGTCCAGGGAGCAGTTGTTGGTCAGCGTAGCACTCTCTCAGGAAGTGTTGCAACAGCACGGCTGGATTCTGAATATCCCAAAGTCGCAGTTGACTCCTACGACGCGTCTGCTTTTCCTGGGCATGATTCTGGACACAGAACAGAAGAAGGTGTTTCTCCCAGTGGAGAAGGCCCAGGAATTGTCATCTCTGGTCAGGGACCTCCTGAAACCAAAACAGGTGTCGGTGCATCACTGCACGCGAGTCCTGGGAAAGATGGTGGCTTCATACGAAGCAATTCCCTTCGGCAGGTTCCATGCAAGGATCTTTCAGTGGGATCTGTTGGACAAGTGGTCCGGATCGCATCTTCAGATGCATCGGCTGATCACCCTGTCCCCGAGGGCCAGGGTGTCTCTGCTGTGGTGGCTGCAGAGTGCTCATCTTCTCGAGGGCCGCAGGTTCGGCATACAGGACTGGGTCCTGGTGACCACGGATGCAAGCCTCCAAGGATGGGGGGCAGTCACGCAGGGAAGAAACTTCCAAGGGCAGTGGTCAAGTCTGGAGACTTCACTACACATAAATATACTGGAACTAAGGGCCATTTACAACGCCCTGAGTCAAGCAGAGCCCCTGCTTCAAAACCAACCAGTGCTGATTCAGTCAGACAACATCACGGCGGTCGCCCATGTAAACCGCCAGGGCGGCACAAGAAGCAGGATGGCAATGGCAGAAGCCACAAGGATTCTTCGATGGGCGGAGAATCACGTGCTAGCACTGTCAGCAGTGTTCATTCCGGGAGTGGACAACTGGGAAGCAGACTTCCTCAGCAGACACGACCTCCACCCGGGAGAGTGGGGACTTCATCAAGAAGTCTTCACACAGATTACAAATCGTTGGGAAATGCCACAGGTGGACATGATGGCGTCCCGCCTCAACAAAAATCTAAAAAGATATTGCGCCAGGTCAAGGGACCCTCAGGCGATAGCTATGGACGCACTAGTGACACCGTGGGTGTACCAGTCGGTTTATGTGTTTCCTCCTCTTCCTCTCGTACCCAAGGTATTGAGGATAGTAAGAAAGAGAGGAGTAAGAACTATACTCATCGTTCCGGATTGGCCAAGAAGTACTTGGTACCCAGAACTGCAAGAAATGATCTCAGAGGACCCGTGGCCTCTGCCTCTCAGACAGGACCTGTTGCAGCAGGGGCCCTGTCTGTTCCAAGACTTACCGCGGCTGCGTTTGACGGCATGGCGGTTGAACGCCGGATCCTAACGGAAAAGGGCATTCCAGGTGAAGTGATTCCTACGCTGATAAAAGCTAGGAAGGATGTGACAGCAAAGCATTATCACCGTATATGGCGGAAATATGTTGCTTGGTGTGAGGCCAGGAAGGCCCCAACAGAGGAATTCCAGCTGGGTCGATTTCTGCACTTCCTACAGTCAGGGGTGACGATGGGCCTAAAATTGGGGTCCATAAAGGTTCAGATTTCGGCCCTATCTATTTTCTTTCAAAAAGAACTGGCTTCACTGCCTGAGGTTCAGACGTTTGTTAAGGGAGTGCTGCATATTCAGCCCCCTTTTGTGCCTCCAGTGGCACCTTGGGATCTTAACGTCGTGTTGGATTTCCTGAAATCCCACTGGTTTGAGCCACTTAAGACCGTGGAGCTAAAGTATCTCACGTGGAAGGTGGTCATGCTGTTGGCCTTAGCTTCAGCAAGGCGTGTGTCAGAATTGGCGGCTTTGTCATATGGACAGGGCAGAATTGAGGACTCGTCCCCAATTTCTCCCAAAGGTGGTATCAGCGTTTCATTTGAACCAACCTATTGTGGTGCCTGCGGCTACTCGGGACTTGGAGGACTCCAAGTTACTTGATGTAGTCAGGGCTTTGAAGATCTATGTAGCCAGGACGGCTGGAGTCAGGAAAACTGACTCGCTATTTATCCTGCATGCACCCAACAAGCTGGGTGCTCCTGCTTCAAAGCAAACTATTGCTCGCTGGATCTGTAGCACGATTCAGCTGGCGCATTCTGCGGCTGGACTGCCGCATCCAAAATCAGTAAAAGCCCATTCCACAAGGAAGGTGGGCTCTTCTTGGGCGGCTGCCCGAGGGTTCTCGGCGTTACAGCTTTGCCGAGCTGCTACTTGGTCGGGATCAAACACATTTGCTAAGTTCTACAAGTTTGATACCCTGGCTGAGGAGGACCTTGAGTTTGCTCATTCGGTGCTGCAGAGTCATCCGCACTCTCCCGCCCGTTTGGGAGCTTTGGTATAATCCCCATGGTCCTTACGGAGTTCCCAGCATCCACTAGGACGTCAGAGAAAATAAGAATTTACTCACCGGTAATTCTATTTCTTGTAGTCCGTAGTGGATGCTGGGTGCCCGTCCCAAGTGCGGACTCTCTGCAATACATGTATATAGTTATTGCTTAACTAAAGGGTTATTGTTATGAGCCATCCGTTGAATGAGGCTCAGTTGTTGTTCATACTGTTAACTGGGTATGGTTATCACAAGTTGTACGGTGTGATTGGTGTGGCTGGTATGAGTCTTACCCTGGATTCCAAATCCTTTCCTTGTACTGTCAGCTCTTCCGGGCACAGTTTCCCTAACTGAGGTCTGGAGGAGAGGCATAGAGGGAGGAGCCAGTGCACACCAGATAGTACCTAATCTTTCTTTTAGAGTGCCCAGTCTCCTGCGGAGCCCGTCTATTCCCCATGGTCCTTACGGAGTTCCCAGCATCCACTACGGACTACGAGAAATAGAATTACCGGTGAGTAAATTCTTATTTTACCTCTTATTCTAGATTTCAACTTTACTGTCTAGTACAATTCCGATCGTACAGCATTCAGTGGGGCAAAATCAGCAGTGATGTCAAGGACAGAGAACACTACATCGCTGCTGGGGATCAGACCAACAGCAGGTATCAGTTATGCACTTGAGCAGAACTGTTTTCCTATTTAAAATGAGCTCACAGTAGGTTGGCATGTGGCATGGGGCATCAGAGAAAGCCTACCTGGCTGTGGTCACATCCCTTTCCACCGTTCCAGTTAAGTTTTTAAAGGCTACTCCCAATGGTGGATATTGCTGAATATTGCAAGCAGTAGCAATTGCTAGGGCTTTCCTGAAAGGGAAAAATACCACCCCTATCCTCCAACCACTGTTATCGTCTCAGGATGGTAATACATTGGAATCAGGAAAGGAAGAAAATCTTTAATGTTAAATTATTGATTTTCTTTTTCTATTTTTTTTTTCTTTTCAATTTTTATTTTTGAATAAGTTGAATCTGCAACTGAATACCTAAGCCTGGGTATCCAGTGCATGTGTGAGGGAACCAGGACTAAGTGGTGGAGCTGCTAGAATCCATTGACCACTGCCAGCCAGTATCACGTTGCTGTCCCGTGACACTGATTACGTGGCCAAAACAGATTTTTCACACTGATAAATATGGTCTTAGTTGATAACATTTGGGCCTGTATGGCATTTAAGACTGTTAGTGGAATGTACACCTGGGTTAATCAAGGGTGCCACTGCCACCGGCTTTCAAACTCCCGGCTCCACCTCCATGTACAAAAACAGCGTGATGTGACGTGATGACATCATGCTGCTCACACACCCACCCATCACACGCCCACCTCTCTCCTTCTATTCTATGCCAACGCCAGCCACTGATGAGGAGCAGCATGCAGCCAGCGTTCCTCTTAGAAAGACAAATTCAATACTGGCAGGCGGTCAGCAGCAACATTGACACGTCACTCATTTTTCCAGCAGCAGCAGTACTAGTCTGCGACTGTCAGTGTCAGTGAGTGACTGACTTGTAAGTAAGCTGCTGCAGCTTGCAGGGGAAAGACAGGGGGAGCCAGACCAGGCTGAGGAGGAGCAGTGTAATTGCAGTGAGTGCCATCAGGGGTGTTTGTTTGGTGCACACCAAAACATCTGACAATGTATCTGCTTTATTAGGATTGGTACAAGGGTGGATATTTTATATTGCGTTGACCGTCAATAGATGGTGCTAGACACGCCCAAAAGGCGGTGCTAGACACACCCCTCTGATGGTGCACCCCCTAATAAAATGTGCTGCGCACGCCTATGATGCAAAGCTGATTTATAAATAATAGTCACTGTGCTGCAGCAATTTGTAAATAAAAATGTAGGTATACCATACATGCGCCTCTGTTTAGTCACGGTGCAGGTGATATTCCTCCTGGCTAATTTCTCACAGATAGCCTTTTATGGAGTGGATTCAACCATATGCTTTAGCTCTGGAAAAAAGGCTTTGCCCTCCCGGCCGGTGCTCATTTTCTCGACCTTATCTGGAGTCCGTGGGCAGATGAATGATCCAGCGTTCCCCTCCTATGACACTGAGGAAGCCGCTGATGCTTGTGAGTAGGCGGGGAAACGCGTCTGTCAATACCTCCGGTTACAGACCACAGACTACAGCGGAAGGAAAGATATCAGCTGGTCAGCTGTATCACACCCTTGCAGGAGGGGAACGCTGGATCATTCATCTGCCCACGGACTCCAGATAAGGTCGAGAAAACGAGCACCGTCCGGGAGGGCAAAGCCTTTTTTCCGTGGCTAAAGCATATGGTTGAATCCACTCCATAAAAGGCTATCTATGAGAAATTAGCCAGGGGGAATATCACCTGCACCGTGACTAAACAGAGGCGCATGTATGGTATACCTACATTTTTATTTACAAATTGCTGCAGCACAGTGACTATTATTTATAAATCAGCTTTGCATTAATCACTTTAATACCATTAACCAGCTGGGAGCAAGAATGCACTTTATCTAATATTACTAACACATGTTTCATCAATCAGACTAACGGACTTATGGACAGAAGTATTATAAAAGTTAACACTCATTCATATGTTCCAGTATGAGGCTGGGAAGCTGCTAATTGATACATTGTTGGATACAAGTTATATACATAGTATCCGGTTTACTGGAAATATATTTTAAGCCCTGGATACTTGAGGAATAAGGAAAACAATTCAAACAAAGTGGGGCAGTTATACCTACATGTGCACATGTGTTGAATCATTTTGAGTATAATTAGTGATTAATTGGTTTTTAGGATTTTATGGTTATATTGTTATTTTTTAATATGTGTTTATGTACTGCCGGCCAACAATAAGTTCAGAATTATTGGAATTGGAAAAATAAAAATCCACCTTGGATGTGATTAGCGCTCTCTCGTTTGTCTGTTTTTTTACTGGAGTGCATGTAATGCGAGGCACTATACAGTGTGATTTAGGCATGATTGATATAAATTGCTAGTGGTTATACACAGTAATCCAGGGCAGCCAATGCTGAAATAGCAAAACGTAAAAAAAAATTCTATACACCTACAGTAGAAACGCACGGAGTCTGATTCTGAGTGAGACGCTGCAACGTCCAAGTGTGCATCTTTTGCCGATATTGCTTCTGCGACTTTCTGTCTTGCTACTGCTTACAGTTCTTTCCTGGTGTACATGCATTTGCCTGAATGTGCAAGGACTGATACGCCCACTTTGATTGCATTTAGACACTGAAATATAACTTGTGTCTTTATATGCAGCCATCGGATGCACCATTGAAACTTGCACCAGCTCCATGCTTGATGCAGATTATGGCCTCCAATGTGAGCAGTTAGGCATCTGAGTTTGTAACCACTTCAGTGACACGCCGGAGACAATCCCAAAAGATGGACCATGTCCATGCGTCTGCCCAGCCACCTCCCTATCACCACGTCTCAATCACAACTGCGGGCTCTGGACACATGCAAAGTGCGACTTAAACGCATATAGGGGGTTATTCCGAGTTGATCGCTCGCTAGCAGTTTTTAGCAGCCGTGCAAACGCAAGTCGCCGCCCATGGGGGAGTTTATTTTCGCTTTGCAGGAGTGCGAACGCCTGTGCAGCAGAGCGCCTGCAAACACATTTTGTGTAAAACAAGACCAGCCCTGTAGTTACTTATCCTGTGCGATGATTGCTGCAACGAGTGACACGGTAATGACGTCAGATACCCTCCCAGCAAAAGCCCGGCCACGCCTGCATTTTTCCAAACACTCCCAGAAAACGGTCAGTTGACACCCAGAAACGCCCTCTTCCTGTCAATCTTCTTGCGATCGGCTGTGCGTTTGGAATCGTCGCTAGAACCAGTGCAGAACAACAAAGGACTTTGTACCCGTATGATGCGCGTGCGCATTACGTAGCATACGCATGCGCAGATTAGCCGTTTTTTTAATGATTGCTACGCAGCGAACAACGCCAGCTAGCGATCAACTCGGAATGACCCCCCCACCCATAGAGTAGAAAAAAAATCACTCGGCACTATCCACATTGACATTTCCATGTGTCCACCATGCACATTTCCAATCATACCCAGATTAGTCACGAGGTAAGATATGCATGTTTCTCCGGCAGAGTCCACAGGTCATCCACAGGATAACATTGGGATATGATGAAGTGGGATATGATATGGTGCAGGACGCTATGGAAAGCCGTCCACTCCGCCGTTCATCTGCTGGTGATAGTAGCAGATGAACGGCGGTCGCCGGTGATGAAGCGGGAGCGTGCATCAGCGCTCATCGCTCATCGCTGGGGTATACAGCTCAAAACACCAAAAGTGAGCTGCTTTCAGCTCAAAATCGCCCAGTGTGTATGGGCCTTAAGTCTTTCAGAGTTTCCAGGGTCTTAGCATTCCTTCAGGCAGGAATGGATAAAGGTTTGAAGGTGGCTTCCTTGAGAGTGCAAGTGTCAGCATTGACTGTATGGTTCCAAAAGAAAACTGCCAACTTACAGGATGTGCGCACTTTTTTCCAGGGAATACTGCGCATTCAGCCTCCTCTTGTTCCTCCTACAGTGCCTTGGTACTTAGATTTAGTCCTAAAGGCCCTTCAAGTTGCCCCATTTGAACCACTTAATAAAGTGGATCTTAAATGGTTGACAGCTAAAGTTTTCATTCTACTGGCCATGAGCTAGAAGAGTGTCAGAGTTAGGGGCATTGTCTTGTCGTTCTCCATTTCTGATTTTTATCCAGATAAAGCAATTCTCAGAACTAGATCTGGGTATCTTCCCAAGGTGGTGTCTAAATTCCACCTTAATGAAGAAATTGTAGTCCCGGCTTTCCAGGTACTGGGCCTTTCTGCGGGAGATGCATCGCTGGATGTGGTCCGTGCCTTAAAGATCTACGTAGATCGTACCAGTGCCATCAGAAAGACAGATTCTCTCTTCATTCTCTACGGATTTCATAAGAGAAGATGGCCTGCTGATAAGCAGACACTGGCAAGGTGGCTTCGGATGACGATTTCAGAAGCATATTCTCAATCTGATCTCCCTGTTCCGGCTAATGTCTCTGCTCACTCTACTCATAAGGTAGGTCCATCATGGGCAGCACAACGGATATGTAAGGCAACCACATGGTCTTCCATTAACACATTCATTAGACATTATGCCATGGATACCTTTGCCTTTCATGACGCTGAATTTGGGCGAAGGATTCTCCTGTACAATCAGGAGCGTCCCCACCACTAAATTGCTTTGGGAAATCCCAATGTTATCCTGTGGATAACCTGTGGACCCTGCCGGAGAAATATACGTTATGGTAAGAACTTACCGTTGATAACGGTATTTCTCCTAAGTCCACAGGTTCCACAGGGATCCCACCCTGACGCACCTGATTTGAGGATCCTTTTACTCACTAACCTCTTCCTTCTTGTACAGAAGAGTGTGCATGCGAGTTCTTCTCACCTGATTAAGGTTGTCTATGATGCTCCTGCCTTGAGCTTTGGAAATACAACTGATTTGCCTGAGCCAGGAGTCGGGGATATATGGATGGGCCCATGGCATGTTGGGAGGCTGAAAAGCTTTGACTGATTGGTGCAAATCCGCTGTCGCTTCATCATATCCCAGTGTTATCCTGTGGATCCTGTGAACTTAGGAGAAATACCGTTATCAACGGTAAGTTCTTACCATAACGTATATTTTGCACTTTAACCACTTGCCTGGTGTGGTCGCATCGTTTGCAAACACTTTGACCGGTCAGAAACACAAAGTGACCGACTGCCGGCAGATAATCTTCTAATTGCAACTACTATAATCACAGCAGGACCTCCCGGCCCCTCTACATCCCTGCATTCTTCCACAGTGTCTGCCGTTCTGCCGATCACTGTTGGTGGTCAGCGCAGCAGGACCCCCCACTCGGCGGCTGAGCAGATGAGAAGCAACCCGAGAAATGTAAATTAACGGCTCAGATTAAATAAAAGTCATGATAGTGATGGTCACCGACAATTTCTGAGCGGTTTTGAGCAGTTAAATGGTTAAATTAAGTAAACCATGTTTATAGATCTGTGCAGACCTCGTGTTTTATTGTTGGATTTCATTGTAAAACTACTTTCAAATTTTGGTTATGGTTTCAGTTTAGGATGTCACCAAAATGAATGCAATTGAGAACTGTTTTTCTTTCTCCATTGGCATTTATATAATTTTTGTAATGACCACCTCACAACTTCTGTATCAACATTTTCACCAGTTTTTGTCAAATGATACAGCTGGCTGGCTATTTTTAGTGACAGAGCTGCGACACATACACACAGCTGATTAATACAAGATCAACACCTATGAAACATGCCGCCAGGGCACTGACTGATGGTTATTTTAGAAAGAAGATACGCAAGGGTGGCTAAACCCCAAACCCAGAAGTGAAATTGTTTGAAAAAAAAATCTTCCTCTTTCATTGTCCATATTATACAGCATATGTATGACATGCAAAAGCATAGCAGCAGCAATTAGAAGAAAGAAGAGTCAGAAGTTTTAATGAAATAATTAGTTTGAACAATATTGTGGGGCAGCCTCTTAATTGCAAGGTGATAGCCATCCTATCCCTATCTCATTGTGCATTCATTCACCTGCCAGCTTCAACTACCTAGAATTTCAAGTAGCTTTACTCCTGTTGTCAATCGTGGATCAGTCTATAGAATGGGAGCATCACATAGAAAGCCCTCAATTGCTCCACTCCCTCCTATTTTTAAAACCTTAATGTACAGTATTTATGACATTCCCTTATGTCCTCTCCTCTTCTCTACTGCCCTTCGATTCACTTCCACTAAGGTCACTTCCTCTTACGCATTCAAGATTTCTCCTGTGCTGCCTCTCTGCTCTGGAATGCACTCCATCACCCACTTTCGGCCTGCCTCCGCATGTTCAAACGAGCCCTCAAGACTCACTACGTCATACAAGCCTATCTGCCGTCTTAACACTTTATTCAGTACCACTGACCATACACCTACTCCCTATCCCAGTTGAACCTCCTAGCCAGCCCCTCCCTCATAAACTGTAAGCCCTCATGGACGGTGTCCTCTTCCCTCGTTTTCTGCTCTTTGCCCTGTCCCTCTTTACATCTGTTTCCCTGTCTCCATTCTTCGCTCTGTTGCCTTTGATCCTGTCTGTTTGTTCATCTAATGGATATAGGCTCATTGATTGTTGTTTGCTCCTTACTCCCCTCTGTGTGACCCAGCATTGCTTGCTTTCAAGCCTCAGTGAGCTTTTTCTCTACTACCCCTACTGTTGTTGGTTTATTTGTATAATAAATACCCTGTTTGTTTTTTGCAATATATATATGTAGTAATGTTATTGATTGGATTTAGTGGAAGCCTATAAATAATAATAATAATAATAATAATAATAATAGTACTGGTAGTACTTTTTCAACCACTACAAGTAAAAGAGTCATGTGGAAAGAATGTTTACCAATTGGAAAACGTCAGCTCCTGATTTAAGAATTGAAGGAAAGAATACTGATGTACAGTAAGCGGTGATTTCTTAAAAAAAAAAAAAAAGGAAAATAGCCAATCTTTCATATACCACCCGCAGTAACAAGTAATTTTTGCCAGCTACTGCTTGCACACGTACTAGAATGCCCAGTGTAAAAATGGATGGCCAACACGACCGTGCGTCTTGTGAATCGTCCCGTGCATCAGCTTCTCGCTTTGTGTCACCTACAAAACAACCACATCAGTGCATAAAAAGAACACTGAGACTAGAGCAGCAGCTAAAGGTGTGAATGACTGTGCGTGAGTCTGTTATTTCTAATTTGACACTACTTATAGAGCAGCCCCCTTCTACTACGTCTCAGCCATATGGAAATGTGGGTTGGTATCGGGATCCTGGTGTTTGGGAATGCAGCGGTCAGAATACCGACAGTGGCATCCCGACGTGCAAGATCCTGATACCAGTTCAGTAAGTATACTAACACTAACATTATAATGCCTAGGCGAAATATCAGCACTTGCAAATCTTGTCAAATATGTTTACTCCAACCCAGGCAACATTTGTCAAGACATCTGTAGCTTTAACCATCTAGGCGTCTCCTCCCTGTTACAACATACGCAACCAGTTAATTTAAGTAGTTCACTGAAAGCAGGAAAATCATATATAGTAACAATCAGTCCACCATCAGCTACTAGATGCATGGATAGATACCACATGACATCTTCACTGCCAACTTCATCATAATCAGTCCTTCTGCATCCAGCAAACTAGCTTCCCTAATACAGTCCATGATTCCCAAGAAGAATACCTGCGCAATAGGGATGCTGTTGCTTGGGGTGATTCTTCATTACAGAAGAGGACCAGGAATACTAAGCATAGTTTTAAACAATTGTTGGCGAAACAGTAGTTTTTTCAAGTAACCAAGTATGGCAGTCAGTTTCCTGTTGCACAGCTGATCTCTAAAGTCATGACCGCAATGTTAGTATTGGATCTGTGTCCAATTTCCATCATCAATGCATCAGATTTTAGTAGATTAGTTGAAGTCATGTGTCTGTGCTACCAAATTCTGCCTTAATTCCAATTTTCCTAAACAGCACTTCCTCAACTGTACTGGGAGATTAAAGCTCTTCGGGTCTATGTACTAAGCCTTGGAGAGAGATAAAGTGGCCAGAGATAAAGTACCAACCAATCAGCTCCTAACTGCCATGTTACAGGCTGTGTTTGAAAAATGACAGTTAGGAGCTGATTGGATGGTACTTTATTTCCGTCCACTTTATCAGAGGCTTAGTAAATAGACCCCAGTAAATCTCATTATACCAGATAATACACTTTACCACAGATATGTGGCAAAGCGGTACTGGCCAACCAGAAGAATACATGATTGTGTCACCTTCAGCAGCAGCTTTGACTGTAGCATCATCATCATCATCATCATCCTTATCCTGTCAGCAAAGTAGTGCAAAACACCAAGTAATTCCAAACAAGCTACTGTCTGTATCTGTAGATTCACTAAGAAATATATTGATACCAATCTGTTGGAAAAACTGAAGTATGTCATAGTAAAAGTGTTCACTCTAGACTCTCTTCAGGATATGTGATAATGGAGGTAACACTGTGTGTGCATTATGACTGGGTGAATTCAACATGTACCATGTTTTGAATACGCAATAAACTTGGTGGTCCAGGTACGTGTAGGAGATGACGTATGTGGTACTTAAACTTTTGCGATTCTGTTACTGCTAGTAGAATGTTGCACCTGCAAAATAATATGGTTTGCCATGCCAACAACTGAAGTAAGAGGCAGTAACAAGGTGGAATTGTATGATTTATGTACTTCAGTGATTTGATGAACATCAGCAAACCATCAGTACATACTGGTGGTGCTCGCTAGCAGTTTTTAGCAGTCGTGCAAACGCTAAGCCGCCTCCCACTGGGAGTGTATTTTAGCTTAGCTGAAGTGCAAATGAAAGGATTGCAGAGCGGCTACAAAATAATTTTGTGCAGTTTCAGAATAGCTCCAGACCTACTCCTAGCTTGCGATCACTGCAGACTATTCAGTTCCTGTTTTGACGTCACGAACAAGCCCTGCGTTCACCCAGCCACGCCTGCGTTTTTCCTGGCACACCTGCGTTTTCCCTGGCACGCCTGCGTTTTCCCTGGCACGCCTACGATTTTTCAATCACTCCCTGAAAACGGTCAGTTGACACCCAGAAATGCCCTCTTCCTGTCAATCACTCTGCGGCCAGCAGTGCGACTGAAAAGCTTCGCTAGACCTTGTGTGAAACTACATCGTTCGTTGCAATAGTACGACGTGTGTGCGCATTGCGCCGCATACGCATGCGCAGAAGTGCCGTTTTTTTGCCTGAACTCTGCGCAGAGAACAAATGCAGCTAGCCATCAACTCGAAATGACCACCACTGTACATATCAAGCCATGATATAGAGAGATGAGTGATATGTTACATTACTGCAGCATATTGGAGAATACTGGTTTTTTTTTGTGTGTGTGCATGCCAGTCAAATCTTACCGCTGATAAAAATACAGAAGCTGAAGAATATGATTAAAGTTAATTTCTGGGTTTTGATATTCCAGCTTGTTGGGAAAGCTTCTTTTTTCATCTGAGCACTTTGATACCCCGGTATCCCTTTTCATGTCACACTTGTTACCATATTACATAATCTCAATGAAGGACCTTTTCTGGGGAAATGGGTTGTGGAAAAACATTTTGTTACTGTATAAGACTTCCATTAATTCCATTATAAAATTGTAATATTTTCAATAAATAAACCAAACCCCAATGGTCTGGTGACGTGTTGCTCAGCATCTTTTGTAGAGAAAATTTGTTCGTTAGTCAAAGCTTTGAAACAAATTGCAATATGTCTCATTAGGCCACAATTTTGTGGCCCAAATGCAGGTTGTACAATTCAGTCTTCTCTTAAGATACAATTCAAAATGCACAGCCATGCATTCACACACCCCTCATGTAAGTTCCTTGCTCTTGCATGTCCTGATCCACAAGTCGAGGCATAGGATGCTGTAATGGTTAGCATTATTGCCTCGCAGCACTGAGGTCCTGGCCTCAATTCCCATCACGGCCCTAACTGTGTGGAGTTTTTACGTGTCCCCTTAGCCCCTCCCTAGTTGCGAACATGCTCTAGCATGTAAGTGTGTGCATGTGCATGGGCGTACTGGATGTTCGTATCTGCCGTCACATTCTATGTTTAAGTTGAACATTGTGTAAAACAGGAATGCTTTTTGTTTTTTTCTTTTATTTTTAAGGTGTTACTCCACAAACATCAAGCAGATTTTTGAACGCTTGTTTTCTGTGTTCTGATTAAAACACTTTTAAACACATTTCCAGTGGACTGCGATCTGTAGCTATTGGACAGCTTTCGTCTCTATTGTTAATGACAGCTACTCCAGTACACACTAAATGCCTCCATTCTCTGGTACCTTTCCAACCTCCCGTGTAGCCACTTTTAAAGTTCAGAATTACAGCTATTTATTATTTTATTTATTAACAGTTTCTTATATATCGCAGCATATTCCGTTGCGCTTATCAAGCTATCAAGTCCAAACTTTCCACATGCTTTATCGGATAACAGAAAGGAATGACTTATTATAAGCAATACAGAACACACGAAATCTAAGATGTCCATGTGACATTTTGTCTTGTTTTCAGGCATGGGTTTGGTGGGATTCTCTCCCCAGATCCCCAAAATTTGATTCTGTTGGATTCTTCCAAACTCCAACCACTCATCTCTAGCTTATACTCTGCATAAAATATCACAAAGTTTATTAAACTTTTGCCTTGTTCTCAGATATGCTCATATTTTATGGTTGTAATCAGAGGTACAACTATACACAGTATACCTCTGTCAGTAGTGTGCATTTGTCTTTTTTTTTTTTTTTTCTATCCTTAAAAACTTATAATGGACACAGTTATGTTCCCATATGTTGAGTGAGTTTAGACACAGCGTGTGATACTTTATTTGATCAATCTATGCTCTGATGAGCAGCAACCTTACACTGTCCACAATGGCCATCCAGACAACCCTTGTGATCATCATAGGGATCTATATTTTCATCATTGTTTTTAACTGCAAATCCTTTTTCTTTTTTTTCTTCTTACTTTTACTTTAGAATTTTCTTCACTCACAAATGTGGTCTTCTTTCTATTCATGATGTTTGTATGCGTGGACAGAAATGTTTCCATTTTCACCTGCTCTCTTCTTCTCTCCTGGACAGTTTGGTTGATGACAGGTGTGTGGTGGAACCTGCGGCTGGGGATCTGGATAACCCACCGAAAAAATTCAGAGGTGAGAATGGCATGCTATGCAGATGAAAAATAAAACAAAACCAATTTTTTCAGATTGTACATTGAATACCTGAATTATTATTTAGCTGTCAGAACTATGTCAGAAAGGCTTTTCTAGTGAAATATGTATTGTACAGCAGTTTTTTTCTTTTAGCTGTTTCTATTCATTGAAATAAACACATCTGTAATTTCTCCAAGTATTCATCTATATGGGAGAAGAAATAACTCAGAGGTTAATTGTGCTGACCGAATAACAATGACAATAATAAACTTGCTGCACATTGCCTGTGTCCGCACCCTGGGGCTTTATACTGTACTTGTCTCTAATACTTTTTCATTGTATGTACCAAATTTATTATCTTAATAAATTCAAGTAGGCTGGATAAGTGTATCTCAAAATGAACTGTTGTGTAACAATTGTATGCACATTGTTGCCAGCAATTGAAAATATTTTCCAGGGGTGCGTAACAGCCTTCTCCCTAGGGCCTTCTCATCACCATTTTTACTACACTTCCCCTAAAACCCCTTTATTGACTACTGACAGCTGTTTATTATGTCATTTGCTTCATACTTCCCATCTCATTTTGTCTATAGTTTATTCTTGTAAATTTTATTCCTTCATCATTGTTCTAATGGGTGTTAAAACATGTCATAAACACATTGTAAAAAAAAACAGATTCTCCGGGCACACTTTGCTGCTGACATAACACACAGCTGGTTCACTACTGTCCACATCAGATAGCAGATCTAATATACAGAATGGAGGAAAATCGACTGCACAGTATTGAAAGAACAAAATAATCTTGAGACATTTGACAACTACGTATATACTATGTACATCTGTATATCATGAGATACCATATTGTCAGCTAGCAAAAGCAAGAACTTCAAGTCTGCAGTACGTCATTAAGGATTTGTGACAATTCTATCATTGTTATAGTGGTGTACATTCTTCTAGAGTCCTGCATATGCTTACAGCTCTGCATACTGTAACTATACACGTTTTTTAGTGCAGGAGCATCTTGGGCCGAGTTTAATTTGCATTAGGTCCATTGTGTCTAGTTTTGTTTTAAAAAACACAATGTAATTGATATTACCCCCAATGTTTAATCATCTGTTACCCTCTTTCTTCTCTATCAAACATCACTTTTTCTTACGCTCTTCCTCTTTCTCCAGACTGCCTATTTAAGGTCTGTCCCATGAACAGATATTCAGCTCAGAAGCAATATTGGAAAGCTAAGCAGACCAAACAGGAAAAGGAAAAGATCTCAGATGTTCTTCTACTGCAAAAACTTCAGGTAACTTAAAAAATGAAACTACAGGTGGCCCTAGGGCAGTGGTCTCCAACCTTAATTGGGATGTGAACTACTTTCGGAAAATAAGACCTCTGAAGGAGCTACCCCCTCTCCCCAATGCGCATGCGTTCCTGCAAAAGTGGGTGTGGCCTCACAAAAGTGGGTGTGGCCTCACAACTACAAGTAATGCCCCCCCGCGTAGTGCCAGATACACAAATAATGCCCCTCAGCAGTGCCATATATACAAATAATGCCTCACAGCAGTGCCAGATACACAAATTATGCCCCCCACCAGTGCCAGATACAATTCCCCCCGCAGTGCCATTTAAAATGCCCCCCCGCAGCGCCAAATAAAATGCCCCCCCAAAGTGCCCGATATAGTGCCCCACACAATGCTAACCCTTGCTGGCTTCTTCTACTGCCACTGGTGCTGTTCCTCCCGTATGAGGGACGGAAGGGGAGGAGAGTGCAGCACGCGCCTCTCCTGTGATGTCCGGAGAGTGGCTGCGGTGAGGGTGACAGAGTTTCCGGCGGCGGCGGGCATTTAAAATGTGGTGCCGGTAAGTGAACCAATCAAAACTCGCGGTCCGGCAGCCAATCAGGTGCCGCCACTGCCGGTCCACGAGCTCTGATTGGCTGACGGCCGTCACAATATTAAAAATGAAGGGAAGAGGAGTGCCAGTCACTGCCCAAGCCTGTGCGCTCTGTGAGCTACCGAAAATACTACGGCGAGCTACCGGTAGCTCGCGAGCTACGGGTTGGAGATCACTGCCCTAGGGTATCCGGTCGAATTGTTGACAGCAATCATGTTGTTGCTCTTAAGGTGGACACTACAATGTCCATATCAGAACATAAACATTGCTCAAACTGCGGGTGGACATGCGCCTGGCCAAAATCCTCAAACTGTCGACCAGATCACAATGTTACGATCTGAAATTCTGTTTGCCAGTTTCCGGGCTTACCTGACAGATTAAACTTGTTAATCATGATAGACATTCGTCCTATATTCAGTTCTCAGATGATAATGGAGTAGCCTATAGGATTGCTGTTATATGTGCAGTGCATTATTACAAATGGGACGTAAAAGTCACCTAGCTGCGGAATGGCTGGATCTGTGATCTACGATATATGACTTTCTACTTCCATACAATAAAATGTATAGCTAAGTATTACCTTATAGATAAACTTTTTCTCAGTGTTGCATTTAAATATAAAATGGAGCCTTCTGCATAATTTGCGTATTATTTGTTATGTGAATACATATCTTCAATATGGTAAGTCTATGTTTAAATATCAGTACACAATGCTTTTATATAGCTATGGTTCATTTACATAGTTATGCAATTTAAGTGCTTATAAATGTCATCTTATTTAGTCTGTTTTCTGCATTTTAAGCAATTTGTTACCTCTTGTCTGTAGCATGCTGCACAAATGGAGCAGAAACAAAATGATACAGAAAATAAGAAGGTACATGGCGAGGTGGTGAAATATGGGAGTGTCATACAGGTAGGCAAAGTTCCTCTTTCTCTTCTCCCTTATCTCTTTCTTTGTAGGTTTTATGGAGGGGGTGGAGGGGGGGGGGGGGGGGGGGTAACCGTGGATTGTATACTCTAATTCCAAACATAATAAGAGGTGCTATCATGCTGAAACTTGTACAGAAAAAAAAAATATGCAGATGCACACTCTACAGTACTAAGATCTGCTAATCGGAATAATTATATATAAACTCTGCAATCTAACGTAAAGCAAAATTGAGGTGCTTAGCATAATTTTTGGCCAAAAATATGGGCCCACCAACCGTGACCAAGTGAACTCATTTGATGTGTCCCTAACACTAAAGTACAAGTCCAGGGCACGGGACCACCCAAGTCACCACAGGCCAGCCGCTCCCATGGCATCACACCTTTGATAGGGTAAAGTGTTAATAAGTGTTACATACAGTATGTGGGAATCAGAAGCTATGTGTTAAGAGTGTTACATTAGTGAGAAGTAATAATGAGAATGTTAAACAGTGTTATATACTGTAGGTAGAAAAATAATTAGATGCTAATAAAATGCTAGATTGCCCCTAAGCTGCCAGGTCACACACACGACTTGTCCACCAAGTTCCCATAGTTAAAAGGTTTTTAAGGTCTGAAGTTCTGCTAAACATGTTGCTCAGAATGCTGTTGTCTTATAATTCTTGTTTGTTTTTACTTCAATGGATGGGTGTGTATGTCCCAAACTGTTCTTATATTGTTCCCCGTGAGATGTATGTATTATCCCTCTTTATAGATATGATGATTATATTCTTTATTATTTATTTATATTTTCCCATCCTTTTCCCTCTTTGTTCTGTGTTTCCATTTTTGAAGTTATCTTAAAAACAGTACCAAGGGGCGGAACTCCCAGAGGCAATGGAGGCACCTGCCTCTGGGCTCCAAGCCCTAAAAGGGCACCTGCATATACAACAGCACCTATGTGGTTCACAATGGGATCAAACTGTAACCACTGCTCATCCAACAGAGCTCTGCGGCGCACTTGCTGCTGCTGCTGCAGTGTTCATTGGCTCTGTCCCAGGAGCCTTGCTAACACTTGCAATAGGTGATCCATGCCCCCACCTGGTACCGCTCGGCCAGCGCTGCAGTAAGTGACGGTGCACGCTCTGCTGCCTTACGGTGAGGTGGGACCCACCGGTGAATGCCGATTCTGCATGCTGCAGACGGCTGAATCTCATGCGTCTGAACCTGATCCACAGGTCATTGTCACACAGCGTGGCTGGAGCCCTGTCAATTTACACCCTTGGTACCTTTATATGGAAACTTTGATCAATGTTTTACACAACATGTACTGCCAATTTTCCCCCCAAAAAATGTGATGAGTGGAAAAAAAAGCTCCCCCCCCCCAAACCCCCCCCCCCCCCCAACAACAATCTGCTGACTTTATGGAGGTAATTCTGACCTGATCGCTAGGGTGCGTTTTTTGCAACCCTGCAATCAGATAGTTGCCGCCTACAGGGGGAGGGGTAAAGCCTGTGCAAGTGTGGGTTTGCTTCTTTAGTAGAGCAGCACAAACATCAGTTTGTGCAATCTCTGCGCAGCCCAGGACTTACTCAGCCGCTGTGATGTATTCCTGGTGATTGGGGCTGAAGCTGTCATCAGACACTCTCCCTCCAAACGCCTGAGCCCGCCTCCATTTTTACGGACACTCCTGCAAAATGGTCAGTTGACACCTACAAACGGCCTCTTCCTGTCAATCACCGTGCAATCGCCTGTGCAATTGTTTTTTTTGCACCTTCCCGTCGCTAGGCACTGATGCCCGGTGCTGTTGTGCGACACGCCGGCGCATTGCGGTGCATGCGCAGTTCAGATCTGATCGCCGGCTGTGCGAAAATGCACAGCAGCTATCACGTCTGAATTACCCCCTATGTCTCCACCCAACCTCTTTGCTTCCCTGAAAATAAATTAGATTTACATACTGCATCTAAGGCTCAGAAAACACATGGAAAGCAGGTGGTCACATGCTCTGCAGTGCAGGCTCGTCTGTCACTAGTGCAATGAGCAGTGGGGAGAAAAATAATAAGAATTTGCATCATACTTGTCAACATTATTCATCTCCTCTCTGGGAGAAGCATGGAGAGAAGTTGCAGCTGACAGCCTTGGGGTCGGTGCCGGGCACTCCATGTCATTAGGATCCGTTCCCAACCCGCCAAACTGCCACGATTCACGGGTCTGTATGCAGGAGACAGGGCTAAAATGATGCATCTTGCGGAATTTAGCCCCCGCCGCTCCATATGGACATGAATTATCACATATTTTCCCCCACTTCACTAGTAAGCAGGTGGGATATGGGAGATCACCAGCTCTTGCAGGGGTGCTGGGGACTACTCCTGTACCTTTCCGGAGAGTAGGCAATACCTCTAACAAGCCATGTATGCTTAATATTTGACATCCAAAGTATATAAAATAGCCAGCCTGCTTTTGCCAATAAAATGTCTTACTAATGGCCCTCATTCCGAGTCGTTCGCTCGGTATTTTTCATCGCATCGCAGTGAAATTCCGCTTAGTGCGCATGCGCAATATTCGCACTGCGACTGCGCCAAGTATCTTTGCTATGAAGATAGTATTTTTACTCACGGCTTTTTCATCGCTCCGGCGATCGTAATGTGATTGACAGGAAATGGGTGTTACTGGGCGGCCGTTTTATGGGAGTGTGGCTGAAAACGCTACCGTTTCCGGAAAAAACGCAGGAGTGGCCGGAGAAACGGGGGAGTGGTTGGGCGAACGCTGGGTGTGTTTGTGACGTCAAACCAGGAACGACAAGCACTGAACTGATCGCACAGGCAGAGTAAGTCTGGAGCTACTCTAAAACTGCTAAGTAGTTTGTGAGCGCAATATTGCGAATACATCGGTCGCAATTTTAAGATGCTAAGATACACTCCCAGTAGGCGGCGGCTTAGCGTGTGTAACTCTGCTAAATTCGCCTTGCGACCGATCAACTCGGAATGAGGGCCAATATGTGCAGAATAATGTAATGTAGTACATCAGATATTTTTATTGATTTTTGAAAAGTTTTGTACAAAAGCAAACAAACCATAATTCAGCAGATCAGTGAGGTAATACAGGTTTTACAGGTTAAATAACTCCAGTCTATATACACTAGAAACTTGTAGGTGTTCTAGGAATGAAATCATACACTACTATGTTGATCCAGAACATACAGTAACATGTTTGAAGATGAAAAAAACCAATAACATACAATTTACATAATAAAGCATTAGAAGTAGCGTGTGAGGCAGGTCTCCCTGGGGCCCAGTTACATTCTTTCTCCAGACAGAGTAAAGGTGCATACACACAGTGAGGTATTGATTATCTCCGATTTTGACTATGTGATTTCCTTTGAACTCCCCCAGAGCCCAGAAGCACTATTGACTATCTGTACCTCTGATTTTGACTATGTGTAATTTTGACTAAGTGCCAATTTTGACTATACTTTGTACTAGATAGTATACAGGAATAAATAGATACAGATACAGGTGCCTGCCAACCATCTCTCTAAGTTTGAGTAGGAAAAAGTTTATTTTCTGCATCCACCTTCTATGAAACTTTCTAAAACAATTTACCTTGTTTATCTAGATCTTAATTCCAAATTTCAGGCTGATTGTTTTATACCAGGGTTATTAATCTGATTTGACAATTTGTTTACTACAGCTCATGGTGTTTTTACATCTTGCAACATAGTTTATAACAAATTACATAGTCATCCCCTATTATAGTATGGGGTTTTTAATGTATAAAAGGTCTTGTGTTGTCTGCTTCAAAATTATAGGCAACCTTTGTATATAAGGGATATATTCTTTATACTAACTGTATATAGTGCAGTATGCTGATGTTACTATTTTATATGACAGCTACTCCATATGAAGAGCAACAAGTACCTTACTGTGAATAAACGCCTTCCTGCACTACTGGAGAAGAATGCCATGCGTGTGACACTTGACGTGACTGGAAATGAGGGGTCTTGGATGTTCATCCAACCCTTCTGGAAGCTGCGCAGTAATGGAGATAATGTAAGGGATTCCCTGAGACATGGTCTATACAAAAATGCATAAAAAGAAGGGTTATGATGGGGTATAGTGTTTATAATGGGAACATCTAGGTATTTAATGTGGAATAAGCTATTGCAGGGGTTCTTAAATCCAGTCCTCAAGTACCTTAAGTCAGTGGTGTCACTATGAATGTGTGGGGATTACGGGCTGCTCCTGGGCGTCACCCGCTGAGGGGTGACACCAAAATGCCGTCTCCTTTCAAGTGACAAGAGCCAGGTGCTGCATTCTAACATTACTTGGAGCACTCGGCTCTTGTCATAGTCAGCCCAACATCTCCAGGACCCGCGGAGTGACACCCCCAGCACAGCCACACACGCTTGTTAGTAGCACGCTACTATAGCGGGTGCATGGAGTCCTTCCCTCAGACCGGGTGTCACCAAGGTTAGTGACTGCAACAAGTAGGTCATGTTTGGTTGATTTCTTTAATCATGCACAGGTGAGTTCATTTATTTTGCTGGGTCAGTAATAATCTTACCTGTTTCCATAAACAGATATCGACAAAACATGACCTGCTGGGAAAACTTGAGAATTGAGGGTGAGAACTACTGATCTATATATAGTGTGGTTCTTTCTGAATTTGGTGACAGGAATGCGGTTATATGCAATGGCAAATTGAAGAAGGAAATGCAAAAGTAGTCTTACTTGGAGAAAATAGTGTATCTGACCTTCTTTCTAACGCCTATTTTCTGTTACAGGTGGTAGTTGGTGATAAGGTTAACCTTAACCCTGTGAATGCTGGACAACCCCTACATGCCAGCAACTATGAACTTACTGACAACCCAGGCTGCAAAGAGGTAACCAAAGGATAAATGCAACTTAGGACAATTTATCCTCCTTACACACAGATTATTTATTTATTTATTTAGCACTTCTTATATAGCGCAGCATATTCCGTTGCGCTTTACAATTGGAACAACAGTAATAGAACAAAACTGGGTAAAAACAGACAGACGTTGAGGTAGGCAGGCCCTGCTCGCAAGCTTACAATCTATAGGAGTGTGTTTTTTTTTTGAGTGAATGCTGTCATTGATGTCATTGCTGCCCCATCGGAGCCATGAGAACTTTAGGCACACTTTACATTTTGATCTTCTTGTCAAGAAAGCATTTACTTACTCACATAATAGTTTCATATAGAATGTGCTCAATTTAGAATACATTTTTTAATAAGATTGAGCAACAGATTTGGTTTCAAATTTTTTTTTTTTAAATTTTGTCATCTAAATTCTACTGTATTGGACAGTTTATCACCATAATAATAACCATCATCATCATATTATTATTATTATTATTATTATTATTATTATTATATAACTGCTGTAAACTGATGTGTGACCAGTTCTCAAAGTCCTAATTAACTGGGTATTTTTCACACTATGGTTCTGGTGTTATCTTCTAGCACCCATATATGCAATAATTCTGAAAGCCATTTTCGGAACTACAGTAGTTGACCACAATGGGGTTTGTATGGGCTCATTAGACCCCTACTTTAACGTAATGAAAATGAGGCTTGACTCAGTGGCGGCTGCTGTCAGACTACACATTGCATGGGGGGGGGGTTAGCACATATAAGCATACATGTAATGTTATATGTAATATATGGGCTGGTTGCCTTACCCGGGGACCAGCAACACTGCTGCGTTTCACTGAGCTGCTGGCGCCGCTGCACAGGACTAGCACTCAGCTTGTTTTTCCTCTATAAGCCCACCCTCAGATTCCCATTGGCTAGTTTCACAGGAGTCTGGGGGTGGACATATAGAGGATAGACAAGCTATGAGTTGTGCAGTGTGCCCCGTGCAACGGTGGCTCAGTGAAACACAATGGCACTGCTGATCCCCGGGTAAGGCAGCCAGCATATATACAGTATTACATACAATTTCTCCTTCGTCCCAGAGGATGCATGGGACTCCAAAAGGACCATGGGGTATAGACGGTATCCGCAGGAGACATGGGCACTTTAAGACTTTAAATGGGTGTGAACTGGCTCCTCCCTCTATGCCCCTCCTCCAGACCTCAGTTAGATTCTGTGCCCAGAGAAGACTGGTTGCACACTAGGGGAGCTCTACGGAGTTTCTCTATAAAAGACTTTTGTTAGGTTTATTATTTTCAGGGAGCACTGCTGGCAACAGTCTCCCTGCTTCGTGGGACTGAGGGGAGAGAAGCAGACCTACTTCTGTGAGTTCAAAGGCTCTGCTTCTTAGGCTACTGGACTCCATTAGCTCCAGAGGGTCTGATCACTTGGTGCGCCTAGCTGCTCGTTCCCGGAGCCGCGCCGCCGTCCCCCTCACAGAGCCTTAAGAGAGAAGCTGGGTGAGTAGTAGAAGCAAGAAGACTTCAAAGGCGGCAGAAGACTTCAGATCTTCCTGAGGTACCACGCAGCGGTCGCGCTGCGCGCCATTGCTCCCTCACACAAACGGCACTATATGGGTGCAGGGCGCAGGGGGGGCGCCCTGGGCAGCAATAAAACCTCACTTTTGAGACTGGCATAACAGTATACATTGCATAGGCAATTTATACAGACCTCCGCCAGTATAAATAAAAGCGAGACCGAAGCGCGCCATGTAGGGGGCGGGGTTTCCTCCTTCAGCTCTAACCAGCGCCATTTTCTTCACAGCTTGCTGCAGAGACGCTGCTTCTGGCCCTTGACTGCTGTACACAAGTAACAGGGTGCACGAAACGAGGGGGGGGCACGAAAATTTGGTGTTGATTATAAAAGCGCTTACAGGTCTGGGGCATTATTTAATTCCTTCAGACCGGTGAGGCGCTGGGTGTGAGCAGGCAAACTCCCTTTCTCTAACGTCCTAAGTGGATGCTGGGACTCCGTAAGGACCATGGGGATTAGCGGCTCCGCAGGAGACTGGGCACAACTAAAGAAAGCTTTAGGACTACCTGGTGTGCACTGGCTCCTCCCACTAAGACCCTCCTCCAGACCTCAGTTAGATTTCTGTGCCCGGCTGAGCTGGATGCACACTAGAGGCTCTCCTGAGCACCTAGAAAGAAAGTATATTTAGGTTTTTTATTTTCAGTGAGATCTGCTGGCAACAGACTCACTGCAGCGAGGGACTAAGGGGAGAAGAAGCGAACCTACCTAACAGGTGGTAGTTTGGGCTTCTTAGGCTACTGGACACCATTAGCTCCAGAGGGATCGACCGCAGGACCCGACCTTGGTGTTCGTTCCCGGAGCCGCGCCGCCGTCCCCCTTACAGAGCCAGAAGCACGAAGAAGGTCCGGAAAATCGGCGGCAGAAGACTTCGGTCTTCACCAAGGTAGCGCACAGCACTGCAGCTGTGCGCCATTGCTCCTCATGTACACCTCACACTTCGGTCACTGATGGGTGCAGGGCGCTGGGGGGGGGGCGCCCTGAGGGCAATAAATAACACCTTGGCTGGCAAAATGTACATCATATATAGTCCCAGAGGCTATATAGATGTAAAATTACCCCTGCCAGTATCACAGAAAAAGCGGGAGAAAGTCCGCCGAAAAGGGGGCGGGGCTTCTCCCTCAGCACACTGGCGCCATTTTCTCTTCACAGTGCAGCTGGAAGACAGCTCCCCAGGCTCTCCCCTGTAGTTTTCAGGCTCAAAGGGTTAAAAAGAGAGGGGGGGCACTAAATTTAGGCGCAATATATGTATACAAGCAGCTATTTGGGGAAAAATCACTCAGTTATAGTGTTAATCCCTGCATTATATAGCGCTCTGGTGTGTGCTGGCATACTCTCTCTCGGTCTCCCCAAAGGACTTTGTGGGGTCCTGTCCTCAGTCAGAGCATTCCCTGTGTGTGTGCGGTGTGTCGGTACGGCTGTGTCGACATGTTGGATGAGGAAGGTTACGTGGAGGCGGAGCAGAGGCCGATAAATGGGATGTCGCCCCCTGTGGGGCCGACACCAGAGTGGATGGATAGGTGGAAGGTATTAACCGACAATGTCAACTCCTTACATAAAAGGCTGGATGACATAACAGCTGTGGGACAGCCAGCTTCTCAGCCCGCATCTGCCCAGGCGTCTCAAAGGCCATCAGGGGCTCAAAACAACGCCCGTTACCTCAGATGGCAGACACAGATGTCGACACGGAGTCTGACTCCAGTGTCGACGAGGTTGAGACACATACACAATCCACTAGGAACATCCGTTACATGATCTCAGCAATGAAAAATGTGTTACGCATTTTCTGACATAAACCCAAGTACCACATAAAAGGGGTTTTATTTTTGGGGAGAAAAAACAGCCACTGTTTTGTTCCCCCATCAGATGAATGAATGAAGTGTGTAAAGAAGCGTGGTTTCCCCCGATAAGAAACTGGTTTTCTCTATCGTCCTAGTGGATGCTGGGGTTCCTGAAAGGACCATGGGGGGAATAGCGGCTCTGCAGGAGACAGGGCACAAAAAGTAAAGCTTTCCGATCAGGTGGTGTGCACTGGTTCCTCCCCCTATGACCCTCCTCCAAGCCTCAGTTAGATTTTTGTGCCCGGCCGAGAAGGGTGCAATCTAGGTGGCTCTCCTAAAGAGCTGCTTAGAGAAAGTTTAGCTTAGGTTTTTTATTTTACAGTGAGTCCTGCTGGCAACAGGATCACTGCAACGAGGGACTTAGGGGAGAAGAAGTGAACTCACCTGCGTGCAGGATGGATTGGCTTCTTGGCTACTGGACATCAGCTCCAGAGGGACGATCACAGGTACAGCCTGGATGGTCACCGGAGCCTCGCCGCCGGCCCCCTTGCAGATGCTGAAACATGAAGAGGTCCAGAATCGGCGGCAGAAGACTCCTCAGTCTTCTAAAGGTAGCGCACAGCACTGCAGCTGTGCGCCATTTTCCTCTCAGCACACTTCACACGGCAGTCACTGAGGGTGCAGGGCGCTGGGAGGGGAGCGCCCTGGGAGGCAAATGAAAACCTATTTGGCTAAAAAATACCTCACATATAGCCTCCGGGGGCTATATGGAGATATTTAACCCCTGCCAGAATACACTAAAGAGCGGGAGACGAGCCCGCCGAAAAAGGGGCGGGGCCTATCTCCTCAGCACACAGCGCCATTTTCCTTACACAGCTCCGCTGGTCAGGACGGCTCCCAGGTCTCTCCCCTGCACTGCACTACAGAAACAGGGTAAAACAAGAGAGGGGGGGCAAAATAGTGGCAAAAATTATATTATAAAAGCAGCTATACAGGGAGCACTTATTATAAGGCTATCCCTGTCATATATAGCGCTTTTGGTGTGTGCTGGCAAACTCTCCCTCTGTCTCCCCAAAGGGCTAGTGGGGTCCTGTCTTCGTTAAGAGCATTCCCTGTGTGTCTGCTGTGTGTCGGTACGTGTGTGTCGACATGTATGAGGACGATATTGGTGTGGAGGCGGAGCAATTGCCAAATATGGGGATGTCACCTCCTAGGGGGTCGACACCAGAATGGATGCCTTTATTTATGGAATTACGGGATAGTGTCAACACGCTAAAGCAGTCGTTTGACGACATGAGACGGCCGGACAATCAGTTAGTGCTTGTCCAGGCGCCTCAAACACCGTCAGGGGCTGTAAAACGCCCTTTGCCTCAGTCGGTCGACACAGACCCAGACACAGGCACTGATTCCAGTGGCGACGGTGACGAATCAACCGTATTTTCCAGTAGGGCCACACGTTATATGATTTTGGCAATGAAGGAGGTGTTACATTTAGCTGATACTACAGGTACCACTAAACAGGGTATTATGTGGGGTGTGAAAAAACTACCTATAGTTTTTCCTGAATCAGAAGAACTAAATGATGTATGTGATGAAGCGTGGGTTGCCCCCGATAAAAAGATGCTAATTTCAAAGAAGTTATTGGCTTTATACCCTTTCCCGCCAGAGGTTAGGGCGCGCTGGGAAACACCTCCTAGGGTGGACAAGGCGCTCACACGCTTATCTAAACAAGTGGCGTTACCCTCTCCTGAGACGGCCGCACTTAAAGATCCAGCAGATAGGAGGATGGAAAATATCCAAAAAAGTATATACACACATACAGGTGTTATACTACGACCAGCTATAGCGACAGCCTGGATGTGCAGTGCTGGAGTAGCTTGGTCAGAGTCCCTGATTGAAAATATTGATACCCTGGATAGGGACAATGTTTTACTGTCTTTAGAGCAAATAAAGGATGCATTTCTTTATATGCGTGATGCACAGAGGGATATCTGCACACTGGCATCACGGGTAAGTGCTATGTCCATTTCGGCCAGAAGAAGTTTATGGACGCGACAGTGGTCAGGCGATGCGGACTCAAAACGGCATATGGAAGTTTTGCCGTATAAAGGGGAGGAGTTATTTGGAGTCGGTCTATCAGATTTGGTGGCCACGGCTACAGCCGGGAAATCCACCTTTTTACCTCAAGCTACTCCCCAACAGAAAAAGACACCGACTTTTCAACCGCAGCCCTTTCGTTCCTTTAAAAACAAGAGAGCAAAGGGATATTCATATCTGCCACGAGGCAGAGGAAGGGGGAAGAGACACCAACAGGCAGCTCCTTCCCAGGAACAGAAGCCCTCCCCCGCTTCTACAAAAGCCTCAGCATGACGCTGGGGCTTCTCAAGCGGACTCGGGGGCGGTGGGCGGTCGTCTCAAGAATTTCAGCGCGCAGTGGGCTCACTCGCAGGTAGATCCCTGGATCCTGCAGATAATATCTCAGGGGTACAGGTTGGAACTAGAGACATATCCGCCTCGCCGTTTCCTGAAGTCTGCCTTACCAACGTCCCCCTCCGAAAGGGAGACGGTTTTGGAAGCCATTCACAAGCTGTACTCTCAGCAGGTGATAGTCAAGGTACCTCTTCTACAACAGGGAAAGGGGTATTATTCCACTCTATTTGTGGTACCGAAGCCGGACGACTCGGTAAGACCTATTCTAAATCTGAAGTCCTTGAACCTGTACATAAAGAAGTTCAAGTTCAAAATGGAGTCACTCAGAGCAGTGATAGCGAACCTGGAAGAAGGGGACTTTATGGTGTCCTTGGACATCAAGGATGCGTACCTCCACGTTCCAATTTACCCCTCACACCAGGGGTACCTCAGGTTCGTTGTACAAAACTGTCACTATCAGTTTCAGACGCTGCCGTTCGGATTGTCCACGGCACCTCGGGTCTTTACAAAGGTAATGGCCGAGATGATGATTCTTCTTCGAAGAAAAGGCGTATTAATTATCCCATACTTGGACGATCTCCTAATAAGGGCAAGGTCCAGAGAACAGCTAGAGATGGGATTAGCACTGTCTCAAGAAGTGCTAAAACAGCACGGCTGGATTCTGAATATTCCAAAATCCCAGTTAATGCCGACAACTCGTCTGCTGTTCCTAGGGATGATTCTGGACACGGTTCAGAAAAAGGTTTTTCTCCCGGAGGAAAAAGCCAAGGAGTTATCCGAGCTTGTCAGGAACCTCCTAAAACCAGGAAAGGTGTCTGTACATCAATGCACAAGAGTCCTGGGAAAAATGGTGGCTTCTTACGAAGCAATTCCATTCGGCAGATTCCATGCACGAATTTTCCAGAGGGATCTGTTGGACAAATGGTCAGGGTCGCATCTTCAGATGCACCAGCGGATAACCCTGTCTCCAAGGACAAGGGTATCTCTTCTGTGGTGGTTGCAGAGTGCTCATCTATTGGAGGGCCGCAGATTCGGCATACAGGATTGGATCCTGGTGACCACGGACGCCAGCCTGAGAGGCTGGGGAGCAGTCACACAAGGAAGAAACTTCCAGGGAGTGTGGACGAGCCTGGAAACGTCTCTTCACATAAACATTCTGGAACTAAGAGCAATCTACAATGCTCTAAGCCAGGCAGAACCTCTGCTTCAAGGAAAACCGGTGTTGATCCAGTCGGACAACATCACGGCAGTCGCCCATGTAAACAGACAGGGCGGCACAAGAAGCAGGAGTGCAATGGCAGAAGCTGCAAGGATTCTTCGCTGGGCAGAGAATCATGTGATAGCACTGTCAGCAGTGTTCATCCCGGGAGTGGACAACTGGGAAGCAGACTTCCTCAGCAGACACGACCTTCACCCGGGAGAGTGGGGACTTCATCCGGAAGTCTTCCACATGCTGGTAACCCGTTGGGAAAGACCAATGGTGGACATGATGGCGTCTCGCCTCAACAAAAAACTGGACAGGTATTGCGCCAGGTCAAGAGATCCGCAGGCAATAGCTGTGGACGCGCTGGTAACGCCTTGGGTGTACCAGTCGGAGTATGTGTTTCCTCCTCTGCCTCTCATACCAAAAGTATTGAGAATTATACGGCAAAGAGGCGTAAGAACGATACTAGTGGTTCCGGATTGGCCAAGAAGGACTTGGTACCCGGAACTTCAAGAGATGATCACGGAAGATCCGTGGCCTCTACCTCTAAGGAGGGACTTGCTTCAGCAGGGTCCCTGTCTGTTTCAAGACTTACCGCGGCTGCGTTTGACGGCATGGCGGTTGAACGCCGGATCCTAAAGGAAAAAGGCATGCCGGAAGAAGTCATTCCTACTTTGATTAAAGCAAGGAAGGAAGTAACCGTGCAACACTATCACCGCATTTGGCGAAGATATGTTGCGTGGTGCGAGGATCGGAGTGCTCCGACGGAGGAATTTCAACTGGGTCGATTCCTACATTTCCTGCAATCAGGATTGTCTATGGGTCTCAAATTGGGATCTATTAAGGTTCAAATTTCGGCCCTGTCGATTTTCTTTCAAAAAGAATTGGCTTCAGTTCCTGAAGTCCAGACTTTTGTTAAGGGAGTGCTGCATATACAGCCTCCTGTGGTGCCTCCAGTGGCACCGTGGGATCTCAATGTGGTTTTGGAATTTCTAAAATCTCATTGGTTTGAACCACTAAAAAAGGTGGATTTAAAATATCTCACATGGAAAGTGACCATGTTACTAGCCCTGGCTTCGGCCAGGAGAGTGTCAGAACTGGCAGCTTTATCTTACAAAAGTCCATATCTGATTTTCCATTCGGACAGGGCAGAACTGCGGACTCGTCCGCATTTTCTCCCTAAGGTGGTGTCAGCATTTCATCTGAACCAGCCTATTGTAGTGCCTGCGGCTACAAGTGACTTGGAGGACTCCAAGTTACTGGACGTTGTCAGAGCATTAAAAATATATATTGCAAGGACAGCTGGAGTCAGAAAATCTGACTCGTTGTTTATATTGTATGCACCCAACAAGATGGGTGCTCCTGCGTCTAAGCAGACGATTGCTCGTTGGATCTGTAGCACAATCCAACTTGCACATTCTGTGGCAGGCCTGCCACAGCCTAAATCTGTAAAGGCCCACTCCACAAGGAAGGTGGGCTCATCTTGGGCGGCTGCCCGAGGGGTCTCGGCATTACAACTTTGCCGAGCAGCTACGTGGTCAGGGGAGAACACGTTTGTAAAATTTTACAAATTTGATACTCTGGCTAAGGAGGACCTGGAGTTCTCTCATTCGGTGCTGCAGAGTCATCCGCACTCTCCCGCCCGTTTGGGAGCTTTGGTATAATCCCCATGGTCCTTTCAGAAACCCCAGCATCCACTAGGACGATAGAGAAAATAAGAATTTACTTACCGATAATTCTATTTCTCGGAGTCCGTAGTGGATGCTGGGCGCCCATCCCAAGTGCGGATTATCTGCAATAATTGTACATAGTTATTGTTAACTAATTCGGGTTATTGTTTAGGAAGCCATCTTTCAGAGGCTCCTCTGTTATCATACTGTTAACTGGGTTTGATCACAAGTTGTACGGTGTGATTGGTGTGGCTGGTATGAGTCTTACCCGGGATTCAAAATTCCTCCCTTATTGTGTACGCTCGTCCGGGCACAGTACCTAACTGAGGCTTGGAGGAGGGTCATAGGGGGAGGAGCCAGTGCACACCACCTGATCGGAAAGCTTTACTTTTTGTGCCCTGTCTCCTGCGGAGCCGCTATTCCCCCCATGGTCCTTTCAGGAACCCCAGCATCCACTACGGACTCCGAGAAATAGAATTATCGGTAAGTAAATTCTTATTATTTCTAAAAAGTAACTGATGGCGTACCCTTTCTCGCCAGAGGATAGGTCACGTTGGGAGATATCCCTTAGGGTGGATAAGGCGCTCACACGTTTGTCAAAAGGTGGCACTGCCGTCTTAGGATACGGCCACCTTGAAGGAACCTGCTGATAAAAAGCAGGAGGCGATCCTGAAGTCTGTATTTACACACTCAGGTTATATACTGAAACCTGCAATTGCCTCAGCATAAATAGTGCTGCTGCAGCGTGGTCTGACACCCTGTCAGATAATATTAATACGCTAAGACAGGGATAATAATATTTGCTAACATTGAGCATATTTAAGACGTTGTCTTATATAAAAAGGATGCACAGAGGGATATTTGCCGGCTGGCATCCAGAATTAATGCAATGTCCATTCTGCCAGGAGGGTAGTAGAAACCCGGCAGTGGACAGGTCATGCTGCTTTTAAAAGGCACATGGAGATTCTGCCTTATAAGGGTGAGGAATTGTTTGGGGATGGTCTCTGGGACCTCGTATCCACAGCAACAGCTGGGAAGAAAATTTTTTACCTCAGGTTTCCTCACAAAAGCCTAAAGAAAGCACCGTATTTTCAGGTACAGTCCTTTCGGCTTCAGAAAAGCAAGCGGGTCAAAGGCGCTTCCTTTCGGCACAGAGACAAGGGAAGAAGGAAAAAGCTGCACCAGTCAGCCAGTTCCAGGATCAAATATCTTCCCTCGCTTCCTCTGAGTCCACCGCATGACGCTGGGGCTCCACAGGTGGAGACAGGTGCGGTGGGGGCGCGTCTCGGGAACTGCAGGGATCAGTGGGCTTGCCCACAGGTGGATCCCTAGGTTCTGCAAGTAGTATCACAGGGATACAGGCTGGAGTTCGAGACGACTCCCCCTCGCCGTTGCATCACATCAGCCTTGCCTGCTGCCCTCGGAGAAAGGTAGTACTGGCGGCAATTCACAAGCTGTACTTCCAGCAGGTGAAATCAAGGTACCCCTCTTTCAACAAGGCCGGGGTTACTATTCCAAAATGTTGTGGTACCGAAACCAGACGGTTCGGTGAGACCCATTCTAAAATTGAAATCCTTGAACACTTATATACGAAGGTTCAAGTTCAAAATGGAATCGCTCAGGGCGATTATTGCAAGCCTGGAAAATTTCAGGGTATCACTGGACATCAAGGATACTTACCTGCATGTCCCTATTTACCCTCGTCACCAGGTGTACCTCAAAATTGTGGTACAGGATTGTCATTACCAATTCCAGACGTTGCCGTTGGTCTGTCCCCGGCACCGAGGGTATTTACCAAGGTAATGGCCGAAGTACTTATCCCGTACTTGGACGATCTCCTTATAAAGGCGAGGTCCAGGGAGCAGTTGTTCGTCGGAGTAGCACTATCTCGGGAAGTGCTACAACAGCACGGCTGGATTCTGAATATTCCAAAGTCACAGCTGGTTCCTACGACGCTTCTACTGTTCCTGGGTATGGTTCTGGACACAGAACAGGATAAAAAGGGTTTCTCCCGGAGGAGAAGTCCAAGGAGTTGGCGTCTCTAGACGGAGACCTCCTAATACAAATACAGGTATCGGTGCATCTATGCACGCGAGCCTTGGGAAAGATGGTAGCTTCTTACGAAGAATTTCCATTCGCCAAGTCCCATGCAAGGATCTTCCAGTGGGATCTGTTGGACAAGTGGTCCGGGTCGCATTCTCAGATGCATCGGCGGATAACCCTGTCTCCAAGGGCCAGGGTGTCGCTGTGGTGGTGACTGCACATCTTCTAGGGGGCCGCAGATTCGGCATACAGGACTGGGTCCTGGTGACCACGGATGCTAGCCTTCAAGGCTAGGGGGCAGTCACACAGGGAAGAAACTTCCAAGGCCTATGGAAAAGTCAGGAGACTTCCCTACACATAAATGTTCTGGAACTTTGGGCCATTTACAATGCCCTAAGTCAGGCTAGACCCCTGCTTCAACACCGGCCGGTGCTGATCCAGTCAGACAACATCACGGCGGTCGCTCATGTAAACCGACAGGGCGGCACAAGAAGCAGGATGGCGATGGCAGAAGCCACAAGGATTCTCCGATGGGCGGAAAATCATGTGTTAGCACTGTCAGCAGTGTTCATTCCCGGAGTGGACAACTGAGAAGCAGACTTTCTCAGCAGACACGACCTCCACCCGAGAGAGTGGGGACTTCATCCAGAAGTCTTCCAAATGATTGTACACCGTGGGGAAAGGCCACAGGTGGACAGGATGGCGTCCCGCCTCAACAAAAAGCTACAAAGATATTGCGCCAGGTCTAGGGACCCTCAGGCGATAGCTGTGGACGCTCTGGTAACACCGTGGGTGTACCAGTCGGTGTATGTGTTCCCTTCTCTGCCTCTCATACCCAGGGTAATGAGAATAATAAGAAGGAGAGGAGTAAGAACTATACTCATTGTTCCGGGTGGCCAAGAAGAGCTGGGTACCCAGAACTCCAAGAAATGATCTCAGAGGACCCATGGCCTCTGCCGCTCAGACAGGACCTGCTGCAGCAGGGGGCCTGTCTGTTCCAAGACGTACCGCGGCTGCGTTTGACGGCATGGCGGTTGAACGCCGGATCCTGAAGGAAAAGGGCATTCCGGAGGAAGTTATCCCTACGCTATTTAAAGCTAGGAAAGAAGTGAACGCAAACCATTATCACCGCATATGGCGGAAATATGTTGCGTGCTGTGAGGCCAGTAAGGCCCCAAAGGAGGAATTTCAGCTAGGTCGTTTTCTGCACTTCCTACAAGTCAGAGGTGACTATGGGCCTAAAATTGGGTTCCATTAAGGTCCAGATTTCGGCTCTATCGATTTTCTTCCAAAATAGAACTGGCTTCACTGCCTGAAGTTCAGACTTTTGTTAAGGGAGTGCTGCATAGTCAACCCCCGTTTGTGCCTCCAGTGGCACCGTGGGATCTCAACGTAGTGTTGGATTTCCTGAAGTCGCATTGAGTTGAGCCACTTAAATCCGTGGAGCTACAATACCTCACGTGGAAAGTAGTCATGCTGTGGGCCGTGGCGTCGGCCAGGCGTGTATCAGAATTGGCGGCTTTGTCATACAAATGCCCTTATCTGTATTCTATATGGATAAGGCGGAATTGAGGGCTCGTTCCCAATTCCTTCCTAAGGTGGTATCAGTTGTTCATGTGAACCAACCTATTGTGGTGCCTGCGGCTACTTGGGACTTGGAGGATTCCAAGTTTTCTGGACGTAGTCAGGGCCCTGAAAAGTATATGTTTCCAGGACGGCTGGAGTCAGGAAAACTGACTCGCTATTTATCCTGTATGCACCCAACAAGCTGGGTGCTCCTGCTTCTAAGCAGACTATTGCTCGCTGGATCTGTAGCACGATTCAACTTGCACATTCTGCGGCTGGAATGCCGCACCCTAAATCTGTGAAAGCCCATTCCACGAGGAAAGTGGGCTCTTCTTGGGCGACTGCCCGAGGGGTCTCGGCTTTACAAATTTGCCGAGCTGTTACTTGGTCGGGTTAAAACACTCTTGCAAGAGTCTACAAGTTTGATACCCTGGCTGAGGAGGACCTAGAGTTTGCTCATTCGGTGCTGCAGAGTCATCCGCACTCTCCCGCCCGTTTGGGAGCTTTGGTATAATCCCCATGGTCCTTACGGAGTCCCAGCATCCACTTAGGACGTTAGAGAAAATAAGATTTTACTCACCGGTAAATCTATTTCTCGTAGTCCGTAGTGGATGCTGGGCGCCCATCCCAAGTGCGGATTGTCTGCAATACTTGTATATAGTTATTGCCTAACTAAAGGGTTATTGTTGAGCCATCTGTTGAGAGGCTCAGTTGTTATCATACTGTTAACTGGGTATAGTATCACGAGTTATACGGTGTGATTGGTGTGGCTGGTATGAGTCTTACCCGGGATTCAAAATCCTTCCTTATTGTGTCAGCTCTTCCGGGCACAGTATCCTAACTGAGGTCTGGAGGAGGGTCTTAGTGGGAGGAGCCAGTGCACACCAGGTAGTCCTAAAGCTTTCTTTAGTTGTGCCCAGTCTCCTGCGGAGCCGCTAATCCCCATGGTCCTTACGGAGTCCCAGCATCCACTACGGACTACGAGAAATAGATTTACCGGTGAGTAAAATCTTATTTTCTGTCTCTCTGAAGGACCTTACTGTGGGTCTGTTCCATATAGCCCAGTGTGTTTGAGGATGTCGGTACGCGTGTGTCGACATGTCTGAAGTTGAAGGCTCTTCCCAGGAGGAGGCTGGTGTGGGAGCTGAACAGAATGTGGGAGTGACTCTGTCGGCACCGCCGACTGCTGATTGGGTAGATATGTGGAGTGTTTTAAATGCAAGTGTGGCTTTATTGCATAAGAGGTTAGACAAATCTGAGTCTCAGAACCAAGCATGGAGACAATCCATGGGAGAGGTTTTGTCACAATCTCAGACCCCTTCAGGGTCACAGAAACATTCATTTACCCAGATAGCAGACACAGATACCGACACGGATTCCGACTCCAGTGTCGACTATAATTATGCCAAGTTACATCCTAAGGTGGCTAAGAGTATTCAGTACATGATTGTGGCAATTAAAGATGTGTTGCATATCACAGAAGACCCCACTGTCCCTGACACAAGGGTCTGTATGTTTAAGGGAAAGAAACCTCTAGGGATCAAGGGCCAATGCCATGGCAATCTCAGCTAGGAGGGCGTTGTGGACTCATCAATGGAATGGTGATGCTGACTGTAAAAAGGCTATGGAGGCTCTGCCCTTCAAAGGTGAAGTTTTGTTTGGTGAGGGCCTTGCGGACCTGGTTTCTACAGCTACCGCGGGTAAGTCTTCTTTTTTGCCTTTTGTCCCTCCACAGCAAAAGAAAACGCCTCAATACCAGATGCAGTCCTTTCGGTCTCATAAATTCAGGAAAGGACGTGGCTCTTCCTTCCTCGCGGCCAGAGGTAAGGGAAGAGGAAAAAGTTCGCCGGCTGTGGCAAGCTCCCAGGAGCAGAAGTCCTCCCCGGCTTCTACCAAATCCACCGCATGACGCTGGGGCTCCGCTGCGGGAGTCCGCACCGGTGGGGGCACGTCTTCAGCTCTTCGGTCAAGTCTGGGTTTGCTCGGGCCTGGATCCTTGGGTGCTGGAATTTGTGACCCAAGGATACAAACTGGAGTTCCAAGATGTGCCTCCACACCGATTTTTCAAATCGGCCTTTCCAGTTTCTCATCCAGAGAGAGAGGTAGTGTACAACAGGGGAAAGGGTTTTATTCAACCCTGTTCGTGGTCCCGAAGCCGGATGGCTCGGTCAGACCAATTCTGAACTTAAAATCCCTCAGCCTGTATTTAAAAATATTCAAATTCAAGATGGAATCTCTCCGAGCTGTGATCTCCAGTCTAGAGGGGGGGGGGGGGGATTTTATGGTGTCAGTCGACATAAAGGATGCATACCTACATGTCCCCATATATCCTCCTCATCAGGCGTTCCTGAGTTTCGCTGTTCAGGATTGTCACTACCAATTTCAGACGTTGCCGTTTGGTCTTTCCACGGCCCCGAGGATTTTCACCAAAGTAATGGCAGAAATGATGGTGCTCCTGCGCAAGCAAGGGGTCACAATTATCCCATACTTGGACGATCTCCTGATAAAGGCGAGATCAAAGGAGCAGTTACTAAAAAGCGTTGCGCTCTCCATGAAGGTGCTGCAACAACATGGCTGGGTCCTAAATTTACCAAAGTCGCAGTTGATTCCGACAACTCGGCTGTCGTTTTTTGGGCATGATTCTGGACACGGAACTGCAGAGAATCTTTCTCCCGTTGGAAAAGGCTCAGGAACTCCAGGACATGGTCAAGGAACTTCTGAAACTGCCAAGAGTGTCGATTCATCACTGCACTCGAGTGCTGGGGAAAATTGTGGCGGCCTACGAGGCCATTCAGTTTGTCAGATTCCATGCAAGAACTTTTCTGCTAGATAAGTGGTCCGGGTCCCAACTGCACATGCACCGGAAGATAAGCCTGTCCCCCAGGGCCAGGGTTTCTCTCCTGTGGTGGCTCCAAAGTTCTCACCTTCTAGAGGGTCGCAGGTTCGGGATCCAGGATTGAGTTCTGGTGACCACGGACGCGAGTCTCCAAGGTTGGGGAGCAGTCACACAGGGACAAAATTTCCAGGGAAAATGGTCAAGCCAGGAAGCTTGTCTGCACATAAACGTGCTGGAGTTAAGGGCCATCTACAACGGCCTTCGGCAAGTGGAACATCTTCGCGTCCTGCCCTGATTCAGTCGGACAACATTACAGCGTGGCGCACATAAACCGCCAGGGCGGAACAAAGAGCAGAGCGGCGATGGCGGAGGCCACCAAGATTCTTCGCTGGGCAGAAAAACATGCAAGCGCTCTGTCAGCGGTCTTCATTCCAGGAGTGGACAACTGGGAAGCAGACTTCCTCAGCAGACACGATCTCCATCCAGGAGAGTGGGGTCTTCATCAAGAGGGCTTTGCAGAAGTGACAAGTCGTTGGGGACTTCCTCAAATAGACATGATGGCGTCTCGCCTCAACAAGAAGCTTCAAACATATTGTTCCAGGTCGAGGGACCCTCAAGCAATAGCAGTGGACGCACTGGTGACACCATGGGTGTTTCAATTGGTCTATGTGTTCCCTCCACTTCCACTCATCCCAAAGGTGATAAGGATCATAAGAAGAACAAGGGTTCAGGCGATACTCGTGGCTCCAGATTGGCCATGGAGGGCCTGGTATCCGGATCTTTAGGAATTACTCACAGGAGATCCCTGGCCTCTTCCTCTAAGAGAGGACCTGTTACAGCAGGGGCCGTGCGTGTTCCAGGACTTACCACGGTTGCGTTTGACAGCATGGTGGTTGAACGTCAAATCCTAGCTAGAAAGGGTATTCCCCACTGTACTTAAAGCTAGAAAGGAGGTAAGGGCGAAGCATTATCACCGTATTTGGAGAAAATATGTGTCTTGATGTGAATCTAAGAAGGCTCCTACAGAAGAATTTCAGCTGGGTCGTTTTCTCCACTTTTTGCAAGCAGGTGTGGATGCGGGCCTGAAGTTAGGCTCCATTAAAGTGCAGGTTTCGGCCTTATCAATTTTCTTTCAAAGGGAATTGGCCTCACTTCCAGAAGTACAGACTTTTGTGAAGGGTGTGCTGCACATCCAACCTCCCTTTGTGCACCAAGAGGCACTGTGGGACCTTAACGTGGTGTTACAGTTCCTTACGTCACATTGGTTTGAACCTTTACAAAAGGTTGAGTTGAAATTTCTCACTTGGAAAGTAGTCATGCTATTGGCCTTGGCGTCCGCAAGGCGGGTGTCCGAATTGGCGGCTTTGTCTCACAAAAGCCCCTATCTGATTTTCCATGTGGATAGAGCGGAATTGAGAACTCGTCAACAATTTCTGCCTAAGGTGGTTTCGTCGTTTCACATGAACCAACCTATTGTGGTGCCTGTGGCTACTGAAGCCGTGGTGGATTCCAAGTCTCTTGATGTGGTCAGAGCTTTGAAAATTTATGTAGCCAGAACGACTCGTGTTAGGAAAACAGAGGTGCTGTTTGTCCTGTATGCGGCCAACAAGGTTGGCGCTCCTGCTTCTAAGCAGACTATTGCACGCTGGATCTGTAATACGATTCAGCGGGCTCATTCTACGGCTGGATTGCCGTTACCGAAATCGGGGAATGCCTATTCCACTAGGAAGGTGGGCTCATCTTGGGCGGCTGCCCGAGGCGTCTCTGCATTACAGCTTTGCTGAGCAGCTACTTGGTCGGGTTCAAACACTTTTGCTAAATTCTACAAGTTTGATACCCTGGCTGATGAGGACCTCATGTTTGCTCAATCGGTGCTGCAGAGTCATCCGCACTCTCCCGCCCGGTCTGGAGCTTTGGTATAAACCCCATGATCCTTTTGGAGTCCCCAGCATCCTCTAGGACGAAGGAGAAAATAGGATTTTAATACCTACTGGTAAATCCTTTTCTCTTAGTCCGTAGAGGATGCTGGGCGCCAGTCCCAGTGCGGACTCTATCTGCAGTAATTGTAAATAGTTATTGCTTATGTTACACAAAGGTTGTGTTTTGGTAAAGGTCAGCCTGTTGCTGATCTCTTTGGTTCACGCTGTTAACTGGTTTTAGTTAAATGCCATGTTGTACGGTGTGTTGTGGTGTGAGCTGGTATGTATCTCAATGCAAAGAACAAAAGGGACACCTGGGCGCTGACAAACAAAAAATTCTGGGATATCAATTAGCCTGATCAAGGACTGCTGCTTCACTTAAGAGGTCACTGCTAACCCCAAAAAAGCAAATAATACATAACACCAAAGAATGAAGCGCTGTCCAGATCAGTACATTTTTAAAACATAAAGCATTTAATATACATTACACACAAAACATTAATCACACGGCCGGTGTATATCAATTAATTAAAATAACATAAAAATATATAGAACCTATAACGTCTTCAAGCTTATTTCATCATCATTTGGCAAGTGCCATGAACTGCCAGTTAAATATTGCTATATGACACTAACCATTGGTGCTTTTTTGAGCTTTTACCATCTATATCTGACAAATATAAAAGCTATGAATTGTTGGCTAAATGTTATTGCATGCTGCTAATCAATAGTGCAGCAATTAAGCTAATTGATTCAGGAGTGGCCACTAGGTTCTATATATTTTTATGTTATTTTAATTAATTGATATACACCGGCCGTGTGATTAATGTTTTGTGTGTAATGTATATTAAATGTTTTATGTTTTAAAAATGTACTGATCTGGTATGTATCTCACCTTTGGTTTAACAAAAATCCTTTTCCTCGAAATGTCCGTCTCCTCTGGGTACAGTTCCTATAACTGAGGTCTGGAGTAGGGGCATAGAGGGAGGAGCCAGTTCACTTAAAGTCTTAAAGTGCCCATGTCTCCTGCGGATCCCGTCTATACCCCATGGTCCTTTTGGAGTCCCCAGCATCCTCTACGGACTAAGAGAAAAGGATTTACTGGTACTTATTAAAATCCTATTATTACATGTATGTTTATATGTGCTAACCGCACTCCACCCATGCAATGAGTCGTCTGTGCTGCAGCCCATGGTCCGACTGCGATCAATCTCCTAAGGCACTAGCGCACGCAGGGGGGGTTTCTGAGTACCCAGAAACCCCCCCTGAACGACCAAATCATTTTTTTAAAGTAAAAAACCCGGAGGCGCGGTCCGGTATTTAGGCCGCGCCCCCTCCAGAATTTGTCCCTGCCCATTCAGACGCCTGCAAATCGCGGGTGGTGCACTTGTCCAAGCTGCGCTGTGTGTGTGTCTTGGAAGCTGCTCTGGTTGCCTCAGTTCCCACTGGCTGCTGCTTTCTGTTTCAAGTGAAGATCAGACAGTAGGCTGGGTAGTAAGTGCAGTTATTATTCTTGCATATATTTTTCAGCATGCAGTATCAATATATATATATATATATATATATATATATTACACGCATATATATATATATATATATATATATATTTATATATATATATATATATATATATATATTTATATATATATATATATATATATATTTATATATATATATATATATATATATATATATACATACACATGTGTGTGTATATATATATATATATTTATATATATATTAGTGATGTGCACCGGACATTTTTCGGGTTTTGTGTTTTGGTTTTGGATTCGGTTCCGCGGCCGTGTTTTGGATTCGGACGCGTTTTGGCAAAACCTCCCTGAAAATTTTTTGTCGGATTCGGGTGTGTTTTGGATTCGGGTGTTTTTTTACAAAAACCCCTCAAAAACAGCTTAAATCATAGAATTTGGGGGTCATTTTGATCTCATAGTATTATTAACCTCAATAACCATAATTTCCACTCATTTTCAGTCTATTCTGAACACCTCACACCTCACAATATTATTTTTAGTCCTAAAATTTGCACCGAGGTCGCTGGATGACTAAGCTAAGCGACCCAAGTGGCCGACACAAACACCTGGCCCATCTAGGAGTGGCACTGCAGTGTCAGACAGGATGGCACTACAAAAAAATAGTCCCCAAACAGCACATGTTGCAAAGAAAAAAAGAGGTGCACCAAGGTCGCTGGATGGCTAAGCTAAGCGACACAAGTGGCCGACACAAACACCTGGCCCATCTAGGAGTGGCACTGCAGTGTCAGGCAGGATGGCACTTCAAAAAAATAGTCCCCAAACAGCACATGATGCAAAGAAAAATTAAAGAAAAAAGAGGTGCAAGATGGAATTGTCCTTGGGCCCTCCCACCCACCCTTATGTTGTATAAACAGGACATGCACACTTTAACAAACCCATCATTTCAGCGACAGGGTCTGCCACACAACTGTGACTGAAATGACTGGTTGGTTTGGGCCCCCACCAAAAAAGAAGCAATCAATCTCTCCTTGCACAAACTGGCTCTACAGAGGCAAGATGTCCACCTCCTCCTCATCGTCCGATTCCTCACCCCTTTCACTGTGTACATCCCCCTCCTCACAGATTATTAATTCGTCCCCACTGGAATCCACCATCTCAGGTCCCTGTGTACTTTCTGGAGGCAATTGCTGGTGAATGTCTCCACGGAGGAATTGATTATAATTCATTTTGATGAACATCATCTTCTCCACATTTTCTGGAAGTAACCTCGTACGCCGATTGCTGACAAGGTGAACGGCTGCACTAAACACTCTTTCGGAGTACACACTGGAGGGTGGGCAACTTAGGTAAAATAAAGCCAGTTTCTGCAAGGGCCTCCAAATTGCCTCTTTTTCCTGCCAGTATACGGACGGAATGTCTGACGTGCCTACTTGGATGCGGTCACTCATATAATCCTCCACCATTCTTTCAATGGTGAGAGAATCATATGCAGTGACAGTAGACGACATGTCAGTAATCGTTGGCAGGTTCTTTAGTCCGGACCAGATGTCAGCACTCGCTCCAGACTGCCCTGCATCACCGCCAGCGGGTGGGCTCGGAATTCTTAGCCTTTTCCTCGCTCCCCCAGTTGCGGGAGAATGTGAAGGAGGAGCTGTTGACGGGTCACGTTCCGCTTGACTTGACAATTTTCTCACCAGCAGGTCTTTGAACCCCTGCAGACTTGTGTCTGCCGGAAAGAGAGATCCAACGTAGGTTTTAAATCTAGGATCGAGCACGGTGGCCAAAATGTAGTGCTCTGATTTCAACAGATTGACCACCCGTGAATCCTGGTTAAGCAAATTAAGGGCTCCATCCACAAGTCCCACATGCCTAGCGGAATCGCTCTGTTTTAGCTCCTCCTTCAATGTCTCCAGCTTCTTCTGCAAAAGCCTGATGAGGGGAATGACCTGACTCAGGCTGGCAGTGTCTGAACTGACTTCACGTGTGGCAAGTTCAATGGGTTGCAGAACCTTGCACAACGTTGAAATCATTCTCCACTGCGCTTGAGTCAGGTGCATTCCCCCTTCTTTGCCTATATCGTAGGCAGATGTATAGACTTGAATGGCCTTTTGCTGCTCCTCCATCCTCTGAAGCATATAGAGGGTTGAATTCCACCTCGTTACCACCTCTTGCTTCAGATGATGGCAGGGCAGGTTCAGGACTGTTTGCTGGTGCTCCAGTCTTCGGCACGCATTGGCTGAATGCCGAAAGTGGCCTGCAATTCTTCGGGCCACCGACAGCATCTCTTGCACGCCCCTGTCGTTTTTTAAATAATTCTGCATCACCAAATTCAATGTATGTGCAAAACATGGGTCGTGCTGGAATTTGCCCAGATGTAATGCACGCACAATATTGCTGGCGTTGTCCAATGTCACAAATCCCCAGGAGAGTCCATTTGGGGTAAGCCATTCTGCGATGATGTTCCTCAGTTTCCGTAAGAGGTTGTCAGCTGTGTGCCTCTTCTGGAAAGCGGTGATACAAAGCGTAGCCTGCCTAGGAACGAGTTGGCGTTTGCGAGATGCTGCTACTGGTGCCGCCGCTGCTGTTCTTGCTGCGGGAGGCAATACATCTACCCAGTGGGCTGTCACAGTCATATAGTCCTGAGTCTGCCCTGCTCCACTTGTCCACATGTCCGTGGTTAAGTGGACATTGGGTACAACTGCATTTTTTAGGATACTGGTGACTCTTTTTCTGAGGTCTATGCACATTTTCGGTATCGCCTGCCTAGAGAAATGGAACCTAGATAGTATTTGGTACCGGGGACACAGTACCTCAATCAAGTCTGTAGTTGCCTGTGAATTAATGGTGGATAACGGAAACACGTTTCTTACCGCCCAGGCTGCCAAGGTCTGAGTTATCCGCTTTGCAGCAGGATGACTGCTGTGATATTTCATCTTCCTCGCAAAGGACTGTTGGACAGTCAATTGCTTACTGGAAGTAGTACAAGTGGTCTTCCGACTTCCCCTCTGGGATGACGATCGACTCCCAGCAGCAACAACAGCAGCGCCAGCAGCAGGAGGCGTTACACTCAAGGATGCATCGGAGGAATCCCAGGCAGGAGAGGACTCGTCAGACTTGACAGTGACATGGCCTGCAGGACTATTGGCTTTCCTGTGTAAGGAGGAAATTGACACTGAGGGAGTTGGTGGTATGGTTTGCAGGAGCTTGGTTACAAGAGGAAGGGATTTAGTGGTCAGTGGACTGCTTCCGCTGTCATCCAAAGTTTTTGAACTTGTCACTGACTTATGATGAATGCGCTGCAGGTGACGTATAAGGGAGGATGTTCCGAGGTGGTTAACGTCCTTACCCCTACTTATTACAGCTTGACAAAGGCAACACACGGCTTGACACCTGTTGTCCGCATTTGTGTTAAAATAATTCCACACCGAAGAGGTAATTTTTTTTGTAATTTGACCAGGCATGTCAATGGCCATATTCGTCCCACGGACAACAGGTGTCTCCCCGGGTGCCTGACTTAAACAAACCACCTCACCATCAGAATCCTCCTTGTCAATTTCCTCCTCAGCGCCAGCAACACCCATATCCTCATCCTGGTGTACTTCAACAGTGACCTCTTCAATTTGACTATAAGGAACTGGACTGCGGGTGCTTCTTCCAGCACTTGCAGGGGGCGTGCAAATGGTGGAAGGCGCCACCTCTTCCCGTCCAGTGTTGGGAAGGTCAGGCATCGCACCCGACACAATTGGACTCTCCTTGGGGATTTGTGATTTAGAAGAACGCACAGTTCTTTGCTGTGCTTTTGCCAGCTTAAGTCTTTTCATTTTTGTAGCGAGAGGATGAGTGTTTCCATCCTCATGTGAAGCTGAACCACTAGCCATGAACATAGGCCAGGGCCTCAGCCGTTCCTTGCCACTCCGTGTCGTAAATGGCATATTGGCAAGTTTACGCTTCTCCTCAGACGCTTTTAATTTTGATTTTTGGGTCATTTTACTGAACTTTTGTGTTTTGGATTTTACATGCTCTCTACTATGACATTGGGCATCGGCCTTGGCAGACGACGCTGATGGCATTTCATCGTCTCGGCCATGACAAGTGGCAGCAGCTTCAGCACGAGGTGGAAGTGGATCTTGATCTTTCCCTATTTTACCTTCCACATTTTTGTTTTCCAATTTTTAATGTGTGGAATTATATGCCAGTATCAATAGCAATGGCCTACTACTATATATACTGCGCACAACTGAAATGCACCACAGGTATGGATGGATAGTATACTTGACTACACAGAGGTAGGTAGAGCAGTGGCCTACTGTACCGTACTGCTATATATTATATACTGGTGGTCATCAAACTGTGCCAAACTGAAATGCACCACAGGTATGGATGGATAATATACTTGACGACACAGAGGTCGGTAGAGCAGTGGCCTACTGTACCGTACTGCTATATATTATATACTGGTGGTCAGCAAACTGTGCAAAACTGAAATGCACCACAGGTATGGATGGATAGTATACTTGATGACACAGAGGTAGGTAGAGCAGTGGCCTACTGTACCGTACTGCTATATATTATATACTGGTGGTCAGCAAACTGTGCAAAACTGAAATGCACCACAGGTATGGATGGATAGTATACTTGACAACACAGAGGTAGGTAGAGCAGTGGCCTACTGTACCGTACTGCTATATATTATATACTGGTGGTCAGCAAACTGTGCAAAACTGAAATGCACCACAGGTATGGATGGATAGTATACTTGACGACACAGAGGTAGGTAGAGCATTGGCCTTCTGTACCGTACTCCTATATATTATATACTGGTGGTCAGCAAAATTATGCACTATACTCCTACTATATACTACAATGCAGCACAGATATGGAGCGTTTTTCAGGCAGAGAACATATACTACTGGTCGTCACTGGTCAGCAAAACTCTGCACTGTACTCCTCCTATATAATACTGCTGGTCCCCAGTCCCCACAATAAAGCAGTGTGAGCACAGATATATGCAGCACACTGAGCACAGATATGGAGCGTTTTTCAGGCAGAGAACGTATAATACTGGTGGTCACTGGTCAGCAAAACTCTGCACTGTACTCCTCCTATATAATACTGCTGGTCCCCAGTCCCCACAATAAAGCAGTGTGAGCACAGATATATGCAGCACACTGAGCACAGATATGGAGCGTTTTGCAGGCAGAGAACGTATAATACTGGTGGTCACTGGTCAGCAAAACTCTGCACTGTACTCCTCCTATATAATACTGCTGGTCCCCAGTCCCCACAATAAAGCAGTGTGAGCACAGATATATGCAGCACACTGAGCACAGATATGGAGCGTTTTTCAGGCAGACAACGTATACTGGTGGTCACTGGTCAGCAAAACTCTGCACTGTACTCCTCCTATATAATACTGCTGGTCCCCAGTCCCCACAATAAAGCAGTGTGAGCACATATATATGCAGCACACTGAGCACAAATATGGAGCGTTTTTCAGGCAGACAACGTATAATACTGGTGGTCACTGGTCAGCAAAACTCTGCACTATACTCCTCCTATAATACTGCTGGTCCCCAGAATAAAGATATTTGCACTGCAGCCCCCTGAAACAAAGTGAGAGGACGCCAGCCACGTCCTCTCACTATCATTTCCAATGCACGAGTGATAAATGGCGGCGACGCGCGGCTCCTTATATAAAATCCGAATCTCGCGAGAATCCGACAGCGGGATGATGACGTTCGGGCGTGCTCGGGTTAACCGAGCAAGGCGGGAGGATCCGAGTCTGCCTCGGACCCGTGTAAAAAGGGTGAAGTTCGGGGGGGTTCGGATTCCGAGGAACCGAACCCGCTCATCACTATTATATATATATATATATATATTTATATATATATATATGTGTGTATATATATATATATATATATATATATATATTTTTTTTTTTTTTGTATGGCCGGCACTCCCTGATATAAAATATAAAACTCCGGTGCCCTCTAGCAGCAGCAACAGTCCAACAGAAAAGAAGAGGTGACACTCTGAGATTTAAAATCACTTGAATAGTGTATTAAACACACATATGGACAGACAACGTTTCGAGGTCCACTCGCGCCCCTTTGTCTTCTCATCTCATGTAGGTCTGATTATCTACAATAGTTTAACGAACCCAGCATAGACTGGGTCACTCCAGTCTCCACCCCTGTGCTTGGCTCCTCCCCCTCTTGAAACCCCCTCACGCAAATCCTGCGTTTGCCCCTGTAAGGATCTGTCCATTTGGCCCCAAGTCAGAGTATCCAGAGCTCTGGTCACACACATAAGTACTCTTACTCTAGAGCCCATATACTTTATATCCATATATGCATATTCTACCTTTAAATCTTTGAAATCTTATTTCTAATGCTTGATGGCAATTTTTAGGTACATACAGACTAGCAGTTTGAACTCATTGGCATTTGCCAGAAGTGCAGCAATTCCTGAGGGTATCATCGTGCTGATCTTTCAGACTTATATGAAAATGGAATGCTCAGCCTTAGTCACTTTCTTTGTTCTTGGCACCCATCACTGTATTGGGGGCAAAGAATATCTCTTTCGATATCAGTATAAATGTGGGATCTGTATTCTAGAGCTGTATTTCAGTCCCAGACGCCATCCTAAACAGTCAAATTCTGGGACTGTGTTTTACAGTATATTACCATCAGAGCTGGATTATCCACTAGGTGCATTAATCCAGCCCCTCAGTGCTCCAGCGGGTACTGAGGGGCTGGATTAATGCAACCCATTATTATGTTTTTGTTTTTTGTGTGACAAATAGGAGGAGGGTGTGAAGGTGGCCATAACCAGCATTTTGTTTTAGGCCCCATGGGGTTTTAATCCAGGCCTGGTTACTGCATAAATAAGAAATGTTTTATTTCTAGGTGAATTCTCTGAATTCAAACACCAGCTGGAAGATCAATCTGTTCATGCAATACAAAGACTATATGGAGGATGTCTTGAAAGGGGTAAGAGCAAAACGTCTGAAATCCCTAGTTTTTCCGCCCTTCCAGAATGAATTTGACACAATGGCCCTCATTCCAAGTTGTCCGCTCGCCAGCTGCTTTTAGCAGCATTGCACACGCTAGGCCGCCGCCTTCTGGGAGTGTGTGTTATCTTAGCAGAATAGCGAACGAAAGATTAGCAGAACTGCTACTTAATAATTCTTTGCAGTTTCTGAGTAGCTCCAGACCTACTCACAGATTGCAATCAGCTCGGTCCGTTTAGTTCCTGCTTTGACGTTTGACGTCACAAACACGCCCTGCGTTCGGCCAGCCACTCCCCCGTTTCTCCAGACACTCCCGCGTTTTTCCCTGACACGCCTGCGTTTTTTAGCACACTCCCGGAAAACGCTCAGTTACCACACAGAAACGCCCCTTTCCCGTCAATCATTCACCGATCAGCAGTGCGACTGAAAATCGTCACCAGCAAAACTGCTAAGTTTTTCGTTAAATAACTAAGCGCATGCGCCCTGCGTGCCTTGCGAATGCGCAATTAGCAACAAATTGCAGCGTAGTGAAAATCGGAAACGAGCGAACAACTCCGAATGACCACCAATAACTCTTACCAGTTATAGTACTGTGATTTATTAGAGAGGCTGTGTCATAGCCCCCTGCTACAGAGAAAGCCAAGCCAGACTGACAGTGAAGTAAACGGTTGAAGTCCCAATGAAAAGTACTATTACTGACATGGAAAGTTATTTAGAAAAATTGGTTTTTAAAATAGAAACCACAGTAATTTGTAACAACATTAAAGGTACACTTGAATATATCAATTGTTAGCAATAAGATATGCTGGGCACACAGCAGCATTAACTCTACTCAGATGTGCGTCAAATACAGATGGAGCCATTCTCATCTTACCTGCGATGCGTACGCACAAGTGTACGCATCACGGGTGCGAGTTTGTGCACCGGGCTGCGGCTCTTTGCACCTGCGATCGCACAATGTAAAGTGAATGCCTCACGGGTACGAATATATGCATGCACCTGGGTATGTGCGCACATACCTTGGCAAACGAGTCGTGGGTACGATCAGCTGCAGGCAAGCTGAGCTTGGCTACATCTGTATGCTATTCTGTCAGGATGAACGTGTGATGCTAACTGCAACTAACACAACCCACATACTACCACCTATACTGCATATCAGATTTTACATACACTACTTAGTTTCAGTCTTTATGTATACATACAAATCTTCTCTACAGGGTGATGTGGTCCGCCTCTTTCATGCTGAGCAGGAGAAGTTCCTCACATGTGATGAGTATAAGGCTCGGCACCACGTCTTTCTGCGCACTACTCTTCGCCAGTCAGCCACATCAGCTACTAGCTCCAATGCCCTCTGGGAAGTGGAGGTGAGTGTGACTTCCATTACGTACGACATGAAACTGCGGTGATGCTGATGCCTTAAAAATCGTTTGGAATATACAGCTAGGTGGCAGCAATTGTGTAATGTGACTGCACCTAAACCCAGGAGATGGGATGTAGTTGGCTTCCCAACATATGGAGACCGGCTCTGGAGTCCCGACACCTATCAGAATACTGATGCTGGAATCTCGACATCCGGAATCCCGAATGTAACTATGCTGGGGAAGATTAAGCTTAGGCTGTGGGGGGAGAGTTAGGGTTAGGCTGCAGGAAGGGTTAGGCTGCGGGAAGGAAGGGTTGGAGGGAGGGTTAGGGTTCATTTACTTACACGCCCCTGTCATGATTATGGCAGTTGGGATTCCATTGTCGGTATTCTGACCGTTGGCATCCCATAACCCAACCCCAGGAGACGGGTTTGGTATGGAAGACCGGCGCTCAGAATGCTGGTGGTCTCATGATCGACAGCGGCATCCCGATGCCTAGAATCCTGTCACCTGGTAGGTAAGTATGCTAACCCTCTTCTAACCCTATTCCTAGCCCTATTCCTAACCCTCCCATCTTGCAGCCTAACGCTATTCCTCCCCCCTACAGCCTAAAACTAACCACCCCACAGCCTAACAATAACCCTCCCCAGCATACTGATGTTTAGGATGTTGGCTGTCTGGACTCCGGCATTGGGATTCTGACTGCAGTCAGGATTCCGTCTCCGGTCTTTGATTGCCGGCATTACAAATGTCTGAAGGCTAACTACTTCATCAGGAAACCTGTTCTGGAACCTACATGGAAAATGCCGGGGCACAGATGGACTGATTATTAGTTCCTGTTGCTCTCAGCAATGGTTTGCATGGTCACTGAAGGTGTAATTGTATAGACAGTCATCAGGTCACCTTCCAGATCCAGTATAAAATGGGATGCCGGCAGTCAGTATAGCGCCAGAGGCATCCCGTCTGCAGGAGTCCCAGCAGCACGGCAGCAAGCCCTCTCATGTGCTCACTGCGCTCGCCACGCTTCGGGCCCAGTGGCGAGCTTTGCTCACCACAGGTTCTATATACACTTGGTTAGTGGCATGGACCCACAAACCAAGTGGGAATACTATGCGTGTGTCGGGATTCTGGCCGTCGGTAATATGCCGGCTGTTGGGATTCCGGCGTCAGTATCCTGAACGGCAGGATCCTGACAGCCGGCATTTTAACTGCATCCCCACCTTCCAATGTAAGGAGAGGAATTCTCTGTCATAAACAAGTACCAAGTGGCAAAGCAAAGAAACTGAGCCACTAAGAAGATATGTAACAGAGGTCCATCCTTTTCCAACATGATAGTTGTTACACGTGAACGTTTCCGCAGGCTGGTCTTTCCAGTGCCTGTAGTTTGAGACAGACAAAACAGGGCACATAGGACCTTATTCAGTAAGGATTGCAAAATTAGAAAATTATCAAACTACTGTGCATGCGAACGCGCTCGCATTGTGCATGTGCGAGTAATAATAGCTACAGAAAATGCGTACACATCGGGATCGCAATGCTGACACTGTTTAACAGGAAGCCGGTGTTTCTGGGCGGAAACATACCGTTTTCTGGGTGTGTCTGGAAAAACGCAGGCGTGCCCAGGCGAATTTAAGGAGGGACTCTGATGTCAGCGATGACCACTTCCAGCCTCTTGTGTTGCAAGAATTGTGGACGACCTTGCCTGGCGCAGATGGTAAAAATCTTTGATGTTCCAGTTATTGCGATGCATTTGCAATTTCTGCAATGACTGTTTTTTCTCATTTTTTCGGCGGCAACTATTTGATCGCAGTAACTGCTTTTTAGCAGAAATTGCAATCCTTGCTGAATAAGGTCTATAGTGCAAATAAAGTTTGCTTGATACTAAAGCTGGATAATCAGCAACTGAATATCTTCCAGGAGTGATGAGTAAAGTGAGTTTTATGATTGCATTAACTGATAACTGTCTCTGCCTTCATTTACAGATTGTCCATCATGACCCTTGCAGGGGTGGTGCTGGCCACTGGAACAGTCTTTATCGATTTAAACACCTTGCAACTGGGAATTACCTTGCAGCAGAGGTATGGTATATGGTTGACAAACTCTGACCGTATGAGGGGTTCCCAAGTAGGAGACTCTATTGTTGCACGAGGGGGATAGGTTATATAAACCGTGGGTCTTCATAAGTGGACATTTGTGTTAATGCTTACAAATTCAAACAAATTGATATATTGCCCACTGATGCACTGTTGTATTGGAATAATTTGGTGTCTATGGCACGCTAAAGCCCTGTACACACGGGGAGATGTGTGCTGAGCAATCTAGCACAGACCACTCAGCACACATCTCTCCCCCGCTCAGCACACAGTGCGATGTGTGCTGAGCGAGGGGGAAAGGGTGGACAGGGAGGACACTCATTTCACCCACAATCTGTCTAGATTGTGCCTGCATGTAGGCCAATCTAGAGCCAGCTATAGCGACGTGCGGGGCCGCGCATCGCTATTGCTATGGGGCATACAGACTGAGAGATCCGTGCTTAATTTCTAAGCGGTCAGATTGCTTAGAAATTAAGCATATATCTCTCTGTGTGTACCCCCCTTTACACTCATAGTGATAATACAGGTATAGGATCTGTTATTGTTGTTATTATTATTATTATTATTATTATTAGCCATTATTTATAAAGCATCAGCCACCTTTCTAGCTTTCTACTCCAGAAGAAGCCCAGAGGAGAAAGATGCTGCTGACTGGAGGTGGGGACGAGACCCGGTGCTATGCATAATAAGGCCCCACCCCTCACAGGGAATGCTGCAATTTACGGGTCGCTTGTGAGGGGGTGGGGCCAATATGACGTGATTACTTAGAAATGCATCATATTGGCCCCGCCCCCTCTAGAGTGACCCACAAATCGCTGCATTATTCTCCCAGCAGAGCCCACTTCCTTAGGAAGTCAGCAGGTTGCAGTAGGACAGACTACTCTTCTGGGGGTGCAGGTGTCTTCCGCAACTTCTGGGGGAGTAGTCAAGTATGGCATGAGCATATTACATGTTCCTGTACATTAATGTAATGATTATACAAATAAGTGACGTATAATAACATGAAACAAAAAGGAAAGCTGTCCAAGCGATGTTTTAATCTTAGATGTGTGGGGAACACTAGATAAATAAGTAAATGGATTAACACTTGTAGGGAAGGTCTGTGTAGCTACTTCAAGACAGTGGAAGGTGAAGACATAAATAGAAACTGTCAGCTGCCTGTAAATATGCCCGTCCTTCACCTTTTTTCTCCATTGAACCTCATTCCTGTTCAGGAAAAGGCTTTCAATGTTGTGCAACAAAATCATATCACATGGAATGCATGTTACGTGGATTTTCCCAGATTAAGGTTTTGTTTTAAAGTTGGTGTAGCATACTGCACCTAAATTAAATTACTGCAGCAAATTGATCCATGGGGAATAATTCAATTGTCCCTGATAGCCGGTATTATCAGGGATTTTGTTTCATCTGCCAGGAGGCAGAGAGAAACAAAATTTCCTGGACAGTGTCATTTTTCTGTGGCCGATCCAGGAATTTATCCTGGATTCATGTGTTTCACACAAGAATGGGTCAATTTTCGGCAGAAAAAAAAACAGGCTGGAATTCAGTTGCCTGATAACACCATCGGGCAAAAAAATTGCGATAACAGCCCATTTTTTCCAGAAGAAAAATTAACAGGAACAATTCAATTCCCCCCTACTGTAAGTCTCTAAGGGGGAAATTAAATTAAGTGCTGACAGATTGCCGTGCGACACTGCCGCACTTTACGGCGGTGGGGATCTTGCTAAAAAGTGCTCTCCCTTTATTAGGCAGCGAGCACTTTTAGGCGAATCTGGTATTTGGCCGGCCTGGCTAAGGGGGCAGATCAGGCTGCCGTTGCCTGCATTGCATTGAAACGCCGCTGCAATCACTAATGTGTCATTTCTTGTGCTCTGCTTATTAAATTGTTTAACAGTGCTCCTCACAGTGACCGCAGAAGGAGATACTGGATAATCATACTGTACCTGCACGTATGATGTTCTCACTGAACAGCAGCAATTATTATTTTCTTTCCTTTTTATTACTGTTTAAGGAGTTTTCCTGATAATATTTATGGACAAGAATTTTCATTCCTGTATTGTTATTACATATATTTATGCTTTTAACTTTGGTAAAGATACAGCACTTTTCATTTAAAGTATTTTTTTTTTCTGCTGCGGGGTACACTGGGCTCCACAGGGAATGACATTGGGGTGTAGAGTAGGATCTTTATCCGAGGCACCAACAGGCTCAAAGCAGGCGTGGCCGGACCAAACGGGGGGTGGGCCGCAGCGGCTGCGTGATATCACACGCAGCCGCTGCGGGCCGGGGAGCGAGGAGTAGCTCCTGGCCAGCACACTAAAGCTGCAATGGTCGGGAGCTACTCTTGAAGTACAAAGGCATCGCCGCTGTGCGGTGCCTTTGCACTTCTGCGGGGGAGGCCGGCACTGACATGCGGGGCGGGCTAGCCCTGTGCAGGGCGTCCCCCCGCATGTCAGGGAAGATGATCGTAGCTGTGCTAAATTTAGCACAACTACGATCAACTCAGAATGACCCCCTATGTGTGTGTGCATATAGCTGCTGCGTGACTTCCATTTCGTGTATCTCACTCAGATTGCTATCCCTATATTCTATAACCTGAGGGGGCTAAGTGCGTCAGGTTTATCATTTCATATAGGTAGTTCACAGGATATACTCAGTGTGTATTTTTCTCTGTGATTTTTAGTCACCGTATACCTCTTGAATTCCTTGTTTGTGCTGATACACTGCACAGGGGATTCTTGTCAGGTATTGTGCTGCTGATATTGTACTGTGTTGCCTTGCATTGAGCTTTCGGATATGTCAGCTACAAAGAGCAATGGTGCTGGGGCTGATCCCACATTGCGTGGTGGTGACGCTGCAGACGCATTTGAGGAAAACATAGCAGCTGAGGGTTCAGGTTCTGGGGAATCTTTACACCCCAGTGGGACTGTAACAGCGGGGGTTCAAAATGACCCACCTTGGGCTACCTTCTCCACACTATTGAATACGCTGGTAACTAGACTAACGCCCCCTATGGGACCTCCTGTGCTGGTACAACCGCTTATGGTCCCGCGGTTAACCCTCCATAGGCAGATCAACTGTCCGCTCAGTTACAGCAATTGAACCAATCACTGACTACTCAAGTCTAACCCTCGCCGCCTAAGACCAAGGGGTCCTCTAAGCGGGCCATTACTTCCTCACAATCCTCCAACGTCCCAGACACCTCATCTGATGAGGATGGTGTTTATACTGACCCCACAGATTCTGATCCCGACGCTTCTGATGAGGAATCTGTTTCACAGGTTGATGTCCATGACTTGTTGGAGGCTATCAGGATCCTTCTTCAAATTACTGATGATCCGGAGCCTGATGCTGCCCCTAAGAAACCGGACAGGTTTAAACATCAGAAAGTGGTTAAACAAGTTTTACCTCATTCTGACCGGCATCAGAAGCCACCTCCTTAATGTAATGAGACGCTGTGACAATATATGACAGACATTGTCTAGCCTTATCAGAAACGTTGGAAGGTAACTCCGCCTCCAGCTCCTGAGCCCTCGCTTCCACAGCCTCTGCAGCCCATGTCACCGCAATGGTGGGCCTATGCGCAGCACCGGTTAGGGTGTAAATTGCCTTTAAACAGACCTCCACAAGCTTATCCGTCGGTTCTTTCAGAGACATGATGGTAGTTACAGGCAGAGCTGAGGATACCACCAGCCGCGCCACCTGCGAATCCACTGGCGGGGGTGTTTCCCAATTTTTACTTAGCTCCGCTGCGAGGGGGTACGAGCCAGCATCTTCTTATGAGGCGTGAATTTCTTTCCTGGATTTTCTGAAGTGGTCATTCAAACCATGTTGAAGGCCCGGAAACCGGCTTCTGCTCGGATTTACCATAGGGTCTGGAATTCTTAATTTGCTTGGTGCGCATCTGACAATCATGACGCTTACAAGTTTAGTATGGCCAAACTTTTGGCCTTTCTACAACAAGGCCTGGACTTGGGCCTTCGTCTAGCCTCCATCAAGGTTCATATTTCTGCCTTGTCGGTTTGGTTCCAGAGAAAAATTGTGACTTTACCTGATGTACATACATTCACTCAGGGTGTGTTGCGGATTCAACCTCCCTATATCCTGCCTGTGGCCCCTTGGGACTTGTCGGTGGTTTTGGAGGCGTTGCAAGGGTCTCCATTTGAGCCTCTTGAGTCTGCAGACCTTAAGTGGCTTTCTCTTAAGGTATTGTTTCTGCTGGCTATTGCCTCTGCTAGAAGGGTGTCGGATTTGGGTGCCTTGTCTTGTAGGTCACCATATCTGATTTTTCACCGTGATTGGGCGGTTCTTAGAACATGTACCGGGTATTTACCTAAGGTGGTGTCTTCTTTCCACCTTAATCAGGAAATTGTGGTTCCGGCCTTTGCCTCTCCTGAATTGTCTTCCAAAGAGTGGTCTTTGGATGTGGTACGGGCTCTCCGTATATACGTGAAGAGAACTGCCTCCATCAGGAAGTCGGATTCTCTCTTTGTTCTGTTTGGTTTTCACAAACGTTGCTGGCCTGCTCACAAGCAGACCCTGGCCAGATGGATTAGAATGGTGATTGCACATGCTTATGTACAGGCTGGCCTTCCAGCTCCTGCTACTATAAAAGCCCATTCTACTCGGTCGGTTGGACCTTCTTGGGCGGCCCGCCGTGGTGCGACCCTTGAACAATTGTGCAAGGCGGCTACGTGGTCCTCAGTGAACACGTTCATAAGGTTCTATGCCTTCGATACTTCCGCCTCCCAGGATGCTTCCTTTGGATGCCAGGTTCTTGTGCCCGCTACAGTGCATGCCCTCCCATAAGGAACTGCTTTAGGACATCCCCAATGTCATTCCCTGTGGAGCCCAGTGTACCCCGCAGCAGAATACAAGATTTATGGTAAGAACTTACCGTTGTTAAATCTCTTTCTGCGAGGTACACTGGGCTCCACAGGGCGCCCACCCTGACGCACTTAGCTTCTTTGGGTTGGTAAGGCATTAGCCGCTGACACCTTCTCCTGTCGTGAGAATGTGGTGTATGTGGCAACTAACGGTTGTCGTCTCTCTTGCCTGCTACTGCATTGGACTGGTTAACAAAAACTGAGCTCCTGTGCACGGAGGCGGGGTTATAGAGGAGGCGGCGCTGTGCATTCTGGGAAGAAGGTCAAAGCTTTGAGCCTGTTGGTGCCTCGGATCAAGATCCTACTCTACACATCAATGTCATTCCCTGTGGAGCCCAGTGTACCTCGCAGAAAGAGATTTAACAACGGTAAGTTCTTACCATAAATCTCGTTTTATTAATCCTTTAAAAACTACAGTTGCCACCTGTAGATCAAAATAGCCTGTGTTGTTACACAGGAAGCATACTTGCCTACCTGACCCTCTCCATGAGGGAGAAAATGCTCTGTTCCTGGACTTTCCTGGTAATGTATGATTGCCATCACCTGTGGTGAGCTAGTTAATTGAGAAGAAAGGTTTTTTCACCACAGGTGATGGCAATTATACATTACCAGGAAAGTCCAGGAACAGAGCATTTTCTCCCTCATAGAGAGTGTTAGGTAGGAAAGTATGATAGGAGGTAACTATGACTTTTTAAAGACATTTGCTTTATTTCTCAATACAAGATGAGTGCAAAATGGAATAAGGAAAAGTTTAGATGGAATCAGTACATGAAAAGATGCTGAAGAAGTATGTAGTGTTTCTCAGAAGGTTGCAGTCAAATCACGATAAAGGTGTGCTCTCATTTACTAATGTGTCATTTCCTGAGTCACTGCTACTCCAGTATTCCAGAACAATGGGCAGTAGCTAAGTGATTGGAGAAATAGATAATCAGATTCAATTTAGAATTACATGACTGCTAAATATATAGATTCAGTGGTTATTTAATGATATTTAATATTAAAGACGGGGTAATGGGGAATAAAGAGAAATATTTGCTGGCCCTAGTCTCACATCTGTGGCTCTAGGTAATAAGTACAGGATTTACAAGTCTTTTGGAAAAACCTGCATCCCCTGTAGTGCAGTTTGTACTCATTTGGAGTAGAGTAGATGCAGAGTTGGACTAATAGGGGGTCATTCCGAGTTGTTCGCTTGCTAGCTGCTTTTAGCAGCATTGCACACGCTAAGCCGCCGCCCTCTGGGAGTGTATCTTAGCATAGCAGTATAGCGAACGAAAGATTAGCAAAACTGCTAATAAATAATTATTTGCAGTTTCTGAGTAGCTCCAGACCTACTCACAGATTGTGATCAGCTCAGTCCGTTTAGTTTCTGGTTTGACATCACAAACACGCCCTGCGTTCGACCAGCCACTCCCCCATTTCTCCAGACACTCCTGCGTTTTTCCCTGACACGCCTGCGTTTTTTTAGCACACTCCCGGAAAACGCTCAGTTACCACCCAGAAACGCCCCTTTCCTGTCAATCACTCACCGATCAGCAGAGCGACTGAAAAGCGCAGCAGAATCCACAGCAAATCTGCTAAGTTTTTAGTTAAATAACTAAGCGCATGCGCCCTGCGTGCCTTGCGCATGCACATTTTGCAGCATAGCGAAAATCGGCAACGAGCGAACAACTCGGAATGACCCCCATAGTTAGCTTGTTTGTGGAGTGTATTCTGCATGTTTTCCCTCTGCGCATGCTCAGAAAGCAAGAGTACACAAGTACAGGTCATGCAGGAACGGCTGTATATTCAGAAATGAGCATAGAATGTGATCTCTCTGATTTCACTCAGATCTGTTGCAACAAGGTTAGTGCTGTTGCAGATGTGCTTTGATAGTGATGACCGCTACTTAAAACCAATGTATAGGGAGGTGCGGCCACATATAGGTGGTCATTCCGAGTTGTTCGCTCGGTAATTTTCTTCGCATCGCAGCGATTTTCCGCTAATTGCGCATGCGCAATGTTCGCACTGCGACTGCGCCAAGTAAATTTGCTGTGCAGTTAGGTATTTTACTCACGCATTACGAGGTTTTTTCTTCGTTCTGTTGATCGTAATGTGATTGACAGGAAGTGGGTGTTTCTGGGCGGAAACTGGACGTTTTATGGGTGTGTGTGAAAAAACGCTGCCGTTTCTGGGAAAAACGCGGGAGTGTCTGAAGAAACGGGGGAGTGTCTGGCCGAACGCTGGGTGTGTTTGTGACGTCAAACCAGGAACGAAACTGACTGAACTGATCGCAGTTGCCGAGTAAGTCTGGAGCTACTCAGAAACTGCTAAGAAGTGTCTATTCGCAATTCTGCTAATCTTTCGTTCGCAATTTTACTATGCTAAGATTCACTCCCAGTAGGCGGCGGCTTAGCGTGTGCAATGCTGCTATAAAAGCAGCTTGCGAGCGAACAACTCGGAATGAGGGCCATATTTGGGCAACTCTAGATACAGGCAGAGATCCACATTTATTTCTGAGCTTGCAATGTGATATCAGATGTGGTCAAATTGCATCCAACTCTGAATCAGTCTAAACTATACTGCATTTCATTTAAACATTGGGGGTCATTCCGAGTTGTTCGCTCTGTAAAAATCTTCGCATCGCAGCGATTTTCCGCTTAATGCGCATGCGCAATGTCCGCACTGCGACTGCGCCAAGTAAATTTGCTATGCACTTAGGAATTTTACTCACGGCTTTTTCTTCGTTCTGGCGATCGTAATGTGATTGACAGGAAATGGGTGTTACTGGGCGGAAACAGGCCGTTTTATGGGCGTGTGGGAAAAAACGCTACCGTTTCCGGAAAAAACGCAGGAGTGGCCGGAGAAACGGGGGAGTGTCTGGGCGAACGCTGGGTGTGTTTGTGACGTCAAACCAGGAACGACAAGCACTGAACTGATCGCAGAAGCCGAGTAAGTCTGGAGCTACTCAGAAACTGCTACGAGGTGTGTAATCGCAATATTGCGAATACATCGTTCGCAATTTTAAGATGCTAAGATTCACTCCCAGTAGGCGGCGGCTTAGCATGAGCAAATCTGCTAAAATCCGCTTGCGAGCGAACAACTCGGAATGACCCCCATTGTACTAGTTACTCCCTGTCTTTCCCTTAATATCCTCCTGCTCATTTAATTGCTCACCTGTGCTCCTCACAGTGACTGCTGGAGGAGACTCTGGGTAATCATACCTGTATGTACGATGTTCTTTGTGGACAGAACCAATTGTTATTTTCTCTGCTTTTTATTTCTGTTTCTGGAGTTTTCTAGATAATATTCCTGAACAAGAAATTTTGAAACCTCTTCAGAGTCCGCCGCTGATGTAGCCACATTGCATCCGCGTGGTCATTTACTTTGCGGGCAGTCCCCAAAGGATACGTCCGCAAGATAATTGACATCGGTGGGCGGCAAAGCGGTGCGTCGGGGAGTGTCATGCAAAACGGTGGGGTGTGTCGGGATCGTTTTCGGGGTGGCTGTGTGACGCAGGTCGCGCAGGCAGGGTTCGGCCTTAAATCGATGCGCGGATGCATTGCGGGGTGGCGCCACACAGATGCTGGGCGGCCTTGCCCTGTGCTGGGGCGTCCCCTAGCATGTGAGTAGATGGACGCAGATCCTACTGTGGAAGCAAGATCTGTGTCCATCTCTGAATAACCCCCTTTATTCCTACAGTATATTACATATATTTATGCAGTTGGTTTTCGTAAAGAAACAGCACCATTAATTTAAATCACGGGGTTTATATACTAAAGGGTCCCATAGACTAGAATGATAATGTCCGATTTCAGCCCAATTCGGGCATTCGGGACAATATATTGGGTGAAATCTGGCATTTTTGTTGTGCTTTACGCCCAATCTGATCCGATGCGTGTTCCCGTGATCACCCTAGATCCGACATATCACGAGTGCTGCACTCGTGATATTTCGGATCCCGTAGGAATGGCTGGGATTGTATAAAACACATTGTATGCAAAAGGACCGCATATGATGCATCTTATACTATCCTGCTGCCCGGGAGGCTGCCGGGAGGTTGAAGGGAAATCTCCAATACGACATGATGGGCCGTCATGTCGTATAAGTGTAAGGGGCCCTTAAGCGGTGATTTTAAATGCTGTCACAAGTAAATAAGTATGAGCAAGTAAAAAGACATATATTTAGTAACTGACAAATGTATACAGTTTTTGAAACAATGACATTTCAGAATTGAAGTTTTCAATGTATGCAAAATGTAAGATACAGTACCTATCAAGTTGATAAATCAATATGGCAACTAAATATCAGTAATGCGGGGTACATACTTGGCTGATGGCGCCACGGACTGACAGACCCAGTGACATGCGACTGAGTTTGGTATGCATATACACTTACCATTTGGCCTAACGATTTATCTGGCCAGACATTACACCTGGGTGGGCATATAAATTTGCCTGCCCAGTTATTATGTCATGGTTGCTGGTTACTTTGTCCAGCATATAGGTTGGTCATTTGTCCGTGTGTACACCCGTGCCAATACAGTTATTGATATATCATTTGTTGGCTGTTTATCTCATAGTCTGTACTCAGCATAAGACTGGACCTCTAAATTGCCTCAAATACATGGACTGTAGGGATATTTTGATAAGCTATAAACAAATAACTTCTGCATAACAATAAGATTGTGGAGGGCAGACAGATATTTGAGGTTGCTGCTAGACCTACGCAGATGTGATTTATGGGGCTCGGCCCATATATCTACAGTATGATGCCCCAATCCCCCATTCTGCCGATGCCAGGGGTGGGAATTGGGGAAATCCAACATGCTAGAAATCCTGTATTCAGGGATTTTTAACATGCGGTTTTTCCCTGATCCGATGACAGATCGCCAATCATCGATGGCTGACGATCAGCGAATCAGATTGGCAAAATGAAAAATCAGGGCCGTAGATGTATAGTTCGTATTAGTTGCTTGGGAGACAATAAGAAAATTGGAAACCATTTTCTCAATAGCGATCGGTTTTGTAATTAGAGTTATGTTGAGAGGTAATTATATTTCTGTAGCAGGTTACATTGGTTTCCACAGGGAAACATCGGGGTGTAGAGTGGATCTTGATCCAGAGGCACCAACAGGCTAAAGCTTCAGGCTGTCCAGGGATGCACTGGGGCCTCCTCTATAACCACACCTTCAGTTTCAGTTGGTGTCTGCAGCAGCAGGTCATTTAACAGGTGAGCTGCACTGGGCAGCCCTGAAAAAGCTTTTTCTGACAGAAAATGTCTTCAAAGCTGTCAGCGCTGTATGTCATGGTGCCACTTCACCGCTGCAGCTCCATCACCTCCCAAGTGGCGTTGCATACTCCCACGTCCTGTTCTCGGGTACTTGTGGCGGAAAAGCTCTGGCTTTAGGCACACGGTCGCAGTTGCTCTCCTGGTTCGCGTGGCTACTACGGGGAGGAGGTAAGAGGGTCTCCCAGACGGGACCCGTCATTAAATCGCGTTCCATCCGCGACCTAGGGAGACGGGTCGCGGCACTGGCGTGAAAACTGTCACCGAGCAGGGAACCCACTAGACCACCAGGGCAATAGAGCACAGGTCGAATGTAGTAACACCCCATTTAATAAGGCTCGATAGTACCTGTGGTGGAAGTCCAGCATAGGGGAACTGGCGCTTGATCTGTAGCCTCTACCCGGCCCAGGGCGACATCTACTGCAGATTTTCCTGCCCTGGAGCTGCCTCGCGCTCTCCCTCACTCCCTGACTGAGACGCTGGGCGTCATTTTATAAGCATAGTAGCGGCTAGTGTCTGGGACTCCAGGGCAAGGTCTCCCTTGTAAAGCTGCCTGTATACAGCGCTGTGACTTTACGAACACTTGAGTATTCTACATGTTATTCTATACAGACAGCGTTAGTTAAGAAAAAGTGTACCTACTACAGGATATATTGTACCAGTATCCTGATATATACCACCGGTGCTGTGTTGTATGTATGTATGTATGTATATATATATATATATATATATATATATATAAATATATATATTTATACTAGGCCTGTGACTGTTTGTGCCTGTATTTGCTGTGTGGTTTCACTTTCAGTGTTACCCAGATATAAAGTGTGTCACAGTATTTATCTATTACATGTATTCTACTGTGTACTCAGTCATATAATACCGTATTTATTTGCTGGTGTTGTGTACTGTGTCTACAGTCACATACTAACGGATTTATTTGCAGGTGTTGTACTCTGTATGGCTTTATCGTACTAACTCGCTCTGTTGTTGAATTTGTGTACAATGTCTAACAAAAAGGGCAGTAAGTCTGTGGACGCTCCTGCATCATGCAGAGCATATGCCAAAGATTTACTAGAGGGGGAAGCTGTGTATGATGTCTGTGTACTATGTATCATATATCTTCCAGTCAGTCCACAGCTTCTGTAACCAATCAGGAGACCACCCTGGGCTGCGTTCACAAACCTACTGGGTACTCTGGTGGAACACCTTACGCCCCCTATGGGACCACCTGTGCCATTACAGCCACAAATTGTCCCTATGGTTAATCCGCCTTGGATGGCAAATTTGTCTAACCAGTTGCAGCAATTAACTCATTCTTTGGTCAGACAAAAATCTACTCCAGGTCACGCTAGTGTCTCTGGGTCATCTAAGTGGGCTGCTTCCTTCTCACAATCCACGGATCTCTCAGATGTTTCATCTGAAGAGGAGGGGGAGCATACTGTCCTGTCAGACACTGAATCAGGTGTTTCTGACGAGGATTCTCCATTGCAAATTGATGTCCCCGTCCTTGTGGTTGCTATTAAGCAAATCCTACAAATCACTGATGATGAGGATTCCACTACTGTGGCTAAGAAAACTGATATGTTTAAACGGCAGAAGGTGGTTAAAAATCTATTACCCCATTTGGTGGACATCAGGCAGGAGCCCTGGTCTAATCCAGGGAAGAAATTCCTTCTGTCTAAATGGGCCTTGGCTTGCTATCCTCTCCCTGCAAAGTTATGTAACAAGTGGGAAAATTCACAGCCGGTGGAGTCTCATGTCACCCGCCCAGTGGTGTCTTCCACTCTGCCTGTCACCACTGTCACTTCACTGAAGGAACCGACAGATAAGCATGTGGAAGGATGCCTGAAATCTATTTACTCCCTTACAGGTACTGTATATAGACCCACTGTTGCGGCCTCTTGGGCTGTAAAAGGAATTGAAGCATGAGTTCAGGCATTAGAGGTAGAGCTGCCCGAGGATATATCTGACAATGCCAGTTAATACCTGTCTCACATTACCACCGCTGCCTATTACATTAAGGAGGCGTCTTCAGAGGCGGGTGTGTTGGCAGCCAAGGTGTTGACTACATCTGTCCTGGCTCGCCATATTCTGTGGTTGAGGTCATGGAAGGGGGACCTAGACTCCAAAAAGACCTTGGAGGTACTTCCCTTTAAGGGGGACACTTTGTTTGGGGAAGACCTAAATAAAATTGTGTCTGAATTGGCGGCTGATAAGACTGCCTTTCTCCCAAATACTAATCCTTCTGCACAGAAGGCTAAAGGTACCACTTTTCGTTCCTTTCGGCCTCAAGGGAAATCAAAAGGTCAGGCATACCCGAGACAATTTCGTGCTCCCAAACCCACTAAGCCCAAGGCAAAGCAGTCCTGGGCGGCCCGTCACCCTGCACCTAAACAAGACAAGCTTGCCGCATGACGGGACGGGCATCCCCCTTGGGGACCCCAGGGTGGGAGGCTGACTTCTGCAGTTCACCCAGGTCTGGTTAATGACCACTTCAGATGCATGGGTGCGAGAAGTCTCCTTCAAGAGACGTCCCCCTCACCAGATTTGCACCACGGTTATCCCTTTGGATCCGTTAAAGGCGCAAACGTTGCAAAAGGTTGTAAGTTCTCTCCTGAATACAGGAGTGGTAGTGCCGGTTTCTCTGGCCCAGAGAGGCAGAGGTTACTACTCAAACCTGTTTCTAGTTCCAAAACCCAATGGGTCTCTCTGGCCTATACTCAATCTCAAATCACTGAACAAGTTTGTGAGAGTGTCCAAGTTCCGTATGGAAACACTGCACTCAAGTATACTTGCTATGGAACCCGGAGACAATATGGTATCCCTGGATATACAGGATGCGTACCTGCATATACCTATTGCCATGTCGCATCAGCAGTATCTGTGGATTGCTATTGGCAACCTCCACTATCAGTTCCAGGCTCTGCCATTTGGACTGGCTACGGCTCCTCGGATCTTCACCAAGGTCATGGCCGTAAAAATGGCACATCTCCATCGCCAGGGATTTAGGATCCTGCTGTATCTGGACGACTTGCTGATTCTGTCAAACTCCCACAATGTCCTCCTCGGTCATCTGGAACTGACAGTAACCTTCCTACAAGCCCACAGGTGACTCATCAATTGAAAGAAATCCTCGCTGGTCCCAGCTCAGAGCATGGTGCACCTTGGGGCACCTCTAGACACACACAGTCAATGACTGTTTCTGTCTCCAGAAAAAGTCCTGAGACTTCAAGACAGGATAAGATGCTTCCTTTGTTGAGCCAGTGTGTCGATACACTCGGCGATGCAAGTACTTGGCTTGATGGTGTCGGCATTCGACGTGGTAGATTACGCTCAATTTCATTCTATTGCTCTGCAGAGGTTAATCCTTTCCAAGTGCGACAGCCTACCTCATCGGATCAGATCTCACATGATCACTTTGACTCCGGAGGTTCATCTGTCACTGACCTGGTGGCTACAAGACCAGCAATTGAGCAGGGGCCATCAGAACAGCCCGGTTCAAGTACGGTCAGACAATGCCACTACATAAACCATCAAGGAGGCACTCGAAACCGCATGACTATGATGGAAGTGTCAAAAATCCTTCGTTGGGCGGATCACCATCTGCCAGCAATATCGGCAGTGTTTATTCCAGGTGTCCTAAACTGGGAAGTGGACTTACACGCCGGACAGTGGAGTCTTCATCCAGAAGTCTTTCAACTCCCAGTGGATAAGTGGGGCCTACCAGACGTAGACCTGATGGCGTCTTGACACAATCACAAGGTTCTGGTCTTTGGATCAAGGACCATGGATCCTCGAGCAGCGTTCGTGGACTCGCTGACAATTCCATGGAACTTTCGATTGCCCTACGTGTTCCCTCCAGTGTCACTCCTGCCCAGGGTCCTGCGGTAGTTCAAACAAAAAGGAGGATTTCTACTTCTAGTTACTCCAGTGTGGCCCAGACAACATTGGTTCTCAGACCTGCAGGGTCTATCGACACAGCGTCCTCTTCTACTTCCTTAGTGCCCAGACCTCCTCGTTCAGGGCCCTTGTCTTTATCCGGACCTGACCGTGCTGGCTTTGACTGCGTGGCTCTTGAAGCATCACTTCTGAGGGCCAAAGGATTCTCTGAGGCGGTCATCCAAACTATGTTAAAAGCCCGTAAACCGGCTTCAGCTCGGATTTATTACAGGGTCTGGAATTCTTACTTCACCTGGTGTGCTGATAAGAATTATGATGCGTACAGATTCAAAACTTGCAGAATTCTGGCTTTTCTGCAAAGAGGCCTGGACTTAGTACTTTGTCTCGGCTCCCTTCAGGTTCACATATCTGCCTTGTCGGTATGGTTTCAGAGAAAAATTGCGTCTATACCTGACGTTCGTACATTCACTCAGGGTGTCTTATGGATTCAGCCTCCATATGTCCCTCCTGTGGCTCCATGGGATCTGTCTGTTGTCCTGAATGCCCTGCAAAAGTCTCCATTTGAACCTCTTGAGACGGTGGACCTTAAATCACTCATGGCCAAGGTCTTGTTTTTACTGGCTATTGGTCGTGAGAATGTGGTTCTGTGTGACTTACATCTACCTTCTCTTTCTCTATCGTCCTAGTGGATGCTGGGGTTCCTGAAAGGACCATGGGGAATAGCGGCTCCGCAGGAGACAGGGCACAAAAAGTAAAGCTTTAGGATCAGGTGGTGTGCACTGGCTCCTCCCCCTATGACCCTCCTCCAAGCCTCAGTTAGATTTTTGTGCCCGGCCGAGAAGGGTGCAATCTAGGTGGCTCTCCTAAAGAGCTGCTTAGAGAAGTTTAGCTTAGGTTTTTTATTTTACAGTGAGTCCTGCTGGCAACAGGATCACTGCAACGAGGGACTTAGGGGAGAAGAAGTGAACTCACCTGCGTGCAGGATGGATTGGCTTCTTGGCTACTGGACATTAGCTCCAGAGGGACGATCACAGGTACAGCCTGGATGGTCACCGGAGCCTCGCCGCCGGCCCCCTTGCAGATGCTGAAACGAGAAGAGGTCCAGAATCGGCGGCAGAAGACTCCTCAGTCTTCTTAAGGTAGCGCACAGCACTGCAGCTGTGCGCCATTTTCCTCTCAGCACACTTCACACGGCAGTCACTGAGGGTGCAGGGCGCTGGGAGGGGGGCGCCCTGGGAGGCAAATGAAAACCTTTTTTGGCTAAAAATACCTCACATATAGCCTCCGGGGGCTATATGGAGATATTTAACCCCTGCCAGAATCCGTTAAGAGCGGGAGACGAGGCCGCCGAAAAAGGGGCGGGGCCTATCTCCTCAGCACACAGCGCCATATTCCCTCACAGAAAGGCTGGAGGGAAGGCTCCCAGGCTCTCCCCTGCACTGCACTACAGAAACAGGGTTAAAACAGAGAGGGGGGGCACTAATTTGGCGTTAGAAATATATAAAAAAGATGCTATAAGGGAAAACACTTATATAAGGTTGTCCCTATATAATTATAGCGTTTTTGGTGTGTGCTGGCAAACTCTCCCTCTGTCTCTCCAAAGGGCTAGTGGGTCCTGTCCTCTATCAGAGCATTCCCTGTGTGTGTGCTGTGTGTCGGTACGTGTGTGTCGACATGTATGAGGACGATGTTGGTGAGGAGGCGGAGCAATTGCCTGTAATGGTGATGTCACTCTCTAGGGAGTCGACACCGGAATGGATGGCTTATTTAGGGAATTACGTGATAATGTCAACACGCGCCAAGGTCGGTTGACGACATGAGACGGCCGACAAACAATTAGTACCGGTCCAGACGTCTCAAAAACACCGTCAGGGGTTTTAAAACGCCCGTTTACTTTAGTCGGTCGACACAGACACAGACAGGGACACTGAATCCAGTGTCGACGGTGAATAAACAAACGTATTCCTTATTAGGGCCACACGTTAAGGGCAATGAAGGAGGTGTTACATATTTCTGATACTACAAGTACCACAAAAGAGGGTATTATGTGGGATGTGAAAAAACTACCGTAGTTTTTCCTGAATCAGATAAATTAAATGAAGTGTGTGATGATGCGTGGGTTCCCCCCGATAGAAAATATGGGCGGTATACCCTTTCCCGCCAGAAGTTAGGGCGCGTTGGGAAACACCCCTTAGGGTGGATAAGGCGCTCACACGCTTATCAGAACAAGGGGCGGTACCGTCTATAGATAGGGCCGTCCTCAAGGAGCCAGCTGACAGGAGGCTGGAAAAATATCATAAAAAGTATATACACACATACTGGTGTTATACTGCGACCAGCGATCGCCTCAGCCTGGATGTGCAGAGCTGGGGTGGCTTGGTCGGATTCCCTGACTAAAAATATTGATACCCTTGACAGGGACAGTATTTTATTGACTATAGAGCATTTAAAGGATGTATTTCTATATATGCGAGATGCACAGAGGGATATTTGCACTCTGGCATCAAGAGTAAGTGCGATGTCCATATCTGCCAGAAGATGTTTATGGACACGACAGTGGTCAGGTGATGCAGATTCCAAACGGCACAAAGGTGTATTGCCGTATAAAGGAAGAGGAGTTATTTGGGGTCGGTCCATCGGACCTGATGGCCACGGCAACTGCTGGAAAATCCACCGTTTTTACCCTAAGTCACATCTCTGCAGAAAAAGACACCGTCTTTTCAGCTTCAGTCCTTTCGTCCCTATAAGAGTCATATCTGCCCAGGGATAGAGGAAAGGGAAGAAGACTGCAGCAGGCAGCCCATTCCCAGGAACAGAAGCGTTCCACCGCTTCTGACAAGCTCTCAGCATGACGCTGAGACCGTACAGGACCCCTGGATCCTACAAGTAGTATCCCAGGGGTACAGTTTGGAATGTCGAGACGTTTCCCCTGCGCAGGCTCCTGAAGGCTGCTTTACCAAGGTCTCCCTCCGACAAGGAGGCAGTATGGGAAAAAATTCACGAGCTGTATTCCCAGCAGGTGATAATTAAATTACCCCTCCTACAACAAGAAAAGGGGTATTATTCCACACTATATTGTGGTACTGAAGCCAGAAGGCTAGGTGAGACCTATTCTAAATCTAAAAAAATTTGAACACTTACAAAGGTTCAAATCAAGATGGAGTCACTCAGAGCAGTGATAACGAACCGGGAAGAAGGGGACTATCTGGTGTCCCGAGACATCAGGGATGCGTACCTCCATGTCCCAAATTTGCCCTTATCACTAAGGGTACCTCAGGTTCGTGGTACAGAACTGTCACTATCAGTTTCAGACGCTGCCGTTTGGATTGTCTACGGCACCCCGGGTCTTTACCAAGGTAATGGCCGAAATGATGGTTCTTCTTCGAAGAAAAGGCGTCTTAATTATCCCTTACTTGGACGATCTCCTGATAAGGGCAAAGTCCAGGGAACAGTTGGAGGTCGGAGTAGCACTATCTCGGATACTGTTACAACAGCAGGGGTGGATTCTAAAGATTCCAAAATCGCAGCTGATCCCGACAACAAGTCTCCTGTGCTTAGGGATGATTCTGGACACAGTCCAGAAAAAGGTGTTTCTCCCGGAAGAGAAAGCCAGGGAGTTATCCGAGCTAGTCAGGAACCTCCTAAAATCAGTGCATCATTGCACAAGTGCCATGGTAAAAAAATGGTGACTTCCTTCGAAGCAATTCCAGTCGGCAGATTTCATGCAAGAACTTTTCAGTGGGATCTGCTGGACAAATGGTCCGGATCGCATCTTCAGATGCATCAGCGGATAACCCTATATCCAAGGACAAGGGTGTCTCTCCTGTGGTGGTTACAGAGTGCTCATCTTCTAGAGGGCCGCAGATTCGGCATTCAGTTTTGGATGTTGGTGACCACGGAGGCCAGCCCGAGAGGCTGGGGAGCAGTCACACAAGGAAAAAATTTCCAGGGAGTGTGATCAAGTCTGGAGATTTTTCTCCACATAAATATAGCTATGGGTAAATTTATAATGCTCTAAGCTTAGCAAGACCTCTGCTTCAAGGTCAGCCGGTATTGATCCAGTGGGATAAAACATCACGGCAGTCGCCCACGTAAATAGACAGGGCGGCACAAGAAGCAGGAGGGCAGTGGCAAAAACTGCAAGGACTTTTCGCTGGGCGGAAAATCATGTGATAGCACTGTCAGCAGTGTTTCATTCCGGGAATGGAAACTGGGAAGCAGACTTCCTCAGTAGGCACGACCTCCACCCGGCAGAGTGGGAACTTCATGGGGAAGTTTTCCACATAATTGTAAACCGTTGGGAATTACCAAAGGTGGACATGATGGCGTCCCGTCTGAACAAAAAACGGGACAGGTATTGCGCCAGGTTAAGAGACCCTCAGGCAATAGCTGTGGACATTCTGGTAACACCGTGGGTGTACCAGTCGGTGTATGTGTTCCATCCTCTGCTTTTCATACCTAAGGTACTGAGAATTATAAGACGTAGAGGAGTAAGAACTATACTCATGGCTCCGGATTGGCCAAGAAGGACTTGGTACCCGGAACTTCAAGAGATGCTCACAGAGGACTTATGGCCTCTGCCGCTAAGAAGGGACTTGTTTCAGCAAGTACCATGTCTGTTCCAAGACTTACCGCAGCTGCGTTTGACGGCATGGCGGTGGAACGCCGGATCCTAAGGGAAAAGGCATTCAGGAAGAGGTCATTCCTACCCTGGTCAAAGCCAGAAAGGAGGTGACCGCACAACATTATCACCACATGTGGCGAAAATATGTTGCGTGGTGTGAGGCCAGGAAGGCCCCACGAAGAAATTTCAACTCGGTCGATTCCTGCATTTCTTGCAAACAGGAGTGTCTATGGGCCTCAAATTGGGGTCCATTAAGGTTCAAATTTCGGCCCTGTCGATTTTTCTTCCAGAAAGAATTGGCTTCAGTTCCTGAAGTCCAGAAGTTTGTCAAGGGAGTATTGCATATACAACCCCCTTTTGTGCCTCCAGTGGCACTGTGGGATCTCAACGTAGTTCTGGGATTCCTCAAAACACATTGGTTTAAAACCAGTCAAATCTGTGGATTTGAAGCATCTCACATGAAAAGTGAACATGCTCTTGGACCTGGCCTGGACCAGGCGAGTGTCAAATTGGTGGTTTTTTTCTCAAAAAAGCCCATATCTGTTTGTCCATTCGGACAGGGCAGAGCTGCGGACTCGTCCCCAGTTCTCTCCCTAAGGTGGTGTCAGTGTTTCACCTGAACCAGCTTATTGTGGTGTCTTGCGCCTACTAGGGACTTGGAGGACTCCAAGTTGCTAGATGTGGTCAGGGCCCTGAAAATATAGGTTCCAGGACGGCTGGAGTCAGGAAAACTGACTTGCTGTTATCCTGTATGCACCCAACAAACTGGGTGCTCTTGCTTTTAAGCAGACTTTTGCTAGTTGGATGTGTAATACAATTCAGCTTGCACATTCTGTGGCAGGCCTGCCACAGCCAAAATATGTAAATGCCCATTCCACAAGGAAGGTGGGCTCATCTTGGGCGGCTGCCCGAGGGGTCTCGGCTTTACAACTTTGCCGAGCGGCTATTTAGTCAGGGGCAAACACGTTTGTAAAATCCTACAAATTTGATACCCTGGCTAAGGAGGACCTGGAGTTCTCTCATTCGGTGCTGCAGAGTCATCCGCACTCTCCCGCCCGTTTGGGAGCTTTGGTATAATCCCCATGGTCCTTTCAGGAACCCCAGCATCCACTAGGACGATAGAGAAAATAAGAATTTACTTACCGATAATTCTATTTCTCGGAGTCCGTAGTGGATGCTGGGCGCCCATCCCAAGTGCGGATTATCTGCATTACTTGTACATAGTTACAAAAATCGGGTTATTATTGTTGTGAGCCATCTTTTCAGAGGCTCCGCTGTTATCATACTGTTAACTGGGTTCAGATCACAGGTTGTACAGTGTGATTGGTGTGGCTGGTATGAGTCTTACCCGGGATTCATAAATCCTTCCTTATTGTGTACGCTCGTCCGGGCACAGTACCTAACTGAGGCTTGGAGGAGGGTCATAGGGGGAGGAGCCAGTGCACACCACCTGATCCTAAAGCTTTACTTTTTGTGCCCTGTCTCCTGCGGAGCCGCTATTCCCCATGGTCCTTTCAGGAACCCCAGCATCCACTACGGACTCCGAGAAATAGAATTATCGGTAAGTAAATTCTTATTTTTAGCTGCTCCTGCATTGGACTGGTTGACGAAACTGAGCTCACAGTGCCTGGAGGCGGGGTTATAGAGGAGGCCCCCAATGCATCCTGTGTCAACCTAAAGCTTTAGCCTGTTGGTGCCTCTGGATCAAGATCCATTCTACACCCCAATGTATTCCCTGTGGAACCCAATGTACCTCGCAGAAAGAGAGTTAACAATGGTAAATCTACCATAACTCTCCTTTTTTTAGTGGATTACTCTCTACACTGTTTGTCATTGACCTTGTAATAGTCAAAAGAATAAATGTGTCCTTTTACTAGAGTTTAAATGTCAGACACTAAAAGAGTTAACAGGAAAGTATTTCCCACACAGAGGGCACTTAGATGGCATGATCCCACATATTAATGAGAGACAAAGAAACTGTAATGGAAGAAAGATAAAAAGTGTTACAAGTTGCGCTCACAGAAAGAAAAGGCTTTTTAAAAGTCTGTCAGCACAGTAGAGGCATTGTATAAGGTGCTCTTTCCCTTCCTCTGCAATTGCTGGCACAGTTTACGTACCACTTCTCCCCTGCCAGCTGGAGGTGGCAGAGAACCAATAATAGTGTTCCTACAGCAGGATGACATGGGAAAGAATGGCACTTAATTTTTCTTGTGCGTAGCTATTCTTATGGACAGTATGTCCAGGTGCTCTTTGCAACTCTGGAATCTGCTACCAGAAATATACGAGAAACATGGGGATCATATACCTCATTCTAGGGTATCCCCTCATGAAGCCTACAGCCACAAGTCACTCCCTCCACCCACAGGAATGTTCTTTCTTCCTTCTTTCCTTTACATAGACAGTGATAAGGTTAATGAGAATGGGCTCAGGGGAGGAACATATGACATAATGCACCCCCTGTAGTGATTTCTTTATATATATTTGAATTTAATTGTGGGAATGTATGTTTCCTTATAATACACTGCTAGTAGTTTTGCCCATATGAATCGTTTTATTGCCATTTTATTACATTATGCTTTTGATGTTTTATGATGTTTAAAAATGTAATGTATTTCTATAAATGAGAAGTAAAACAGTAAATGACAGGTAGAATTCTCTAAAAATAATTTATCTGTGGAGAAATGCTTCACCTTTATACGGATAGAAGAATGCGTTGTGGTCGGTTTACGAACAGGAAATGTCTTATAAGCGCCTCTTTCCACCTCATGGATCTAGTTTAAGTACCCCTAACAGAATTGCAAAAATTTCCAAGGTTATTGCACGTGAATGCGCATCAACCCGGGATTTTTTGTCTAGTCTGAAAGGATCCTAAAGGGATATCCCTGGTCGAGCATCCCAGCATTTCATCCCAGGTCGCAACCTGGGTTGCAGCCGGAATCGACCTAAGAAGCGTGCAATGTGTACGGGTTAGCCGGGTCAAGGTGACCCGGCACCCGTTTTCTGCATAGGAGGAGCGGTGATGTCATCAACCTGCCGATATGCACGTCTGAAAGGAGTCTCATCCTACAAAATCTATACATTGTCCTATATTTCTAGGGGCACTTTGCTGCAGAGCTAGTGCGTCTGTCGGTTTCAGTATGAATTACCGGCGGATGGGATGCCGGCTGTCAATATCCCGACAGTGGCATCCCGTCCTCCAGAATGCCGGGAGCGGAGTGACCGAAAAGAGTCCCCTGTGGGATCTATTCCCCCTCTATGGGTGAACACCCACGGGTGTGAGTAGACCTGTTAGCCGGGATCTGGCTGGCGGCATTGTCTGTCGGGATTCTGGCATCGGTATCCTGATCGCCGGTATCCCGACAGCCGGCAAATTAAACACATCCCCATCTGTCACATGTAATATGATCTCTGGAACACAACCATTGTTTTCATGTTTCCTCACTTACATTTTGTATACTCCTCTTTAGTTAGCATTAACCTACAGTATTAAGACCATAAAATAACATGACAGGAAAGAAGCAAAGAAATATGGAATATACTGTATTGTACAATTGGTCAATATTAAATGATAGGGACACGTCTACAGACGAATTTATAAAGCCTAGGAATGTCCCAGGAAAGAAGGGGGCATGAGGTACCCCTTCAATCACATATTATTCTAATGCCTAAGTCATGCAGAGGCAGACAAATGGGGGCAGTGTGGCGCGAATGGGGGCGAGTCGGGGGTGTGATCATGGTGGCTGCGTGACGTCACACGCAGCTGCCGTAATCAAGAAAATGGCGGCGGGACTCCTGCGGGCGCAGCCAAGCGGCGCCGGCAGGAGCCATTCTTAGTTTCTGCTAGCAAGCAGAAATTGCAATGCCTTGCAATTTCTTCTTGTTGAACGGCGGGAGGTGGCCCCCAGCATGCGATCCAAAGGATTGCAAATTCTGCGTTTCTTCGCTGCAATGCGAACGGGTCGGACATGCGCATGCGCGGTGACCACATTGCGCACGCGCGTCATTGCCGTCGCCGGGCAATGACCAGAAGAAAGAAGAAAGTGGTCGTTAGCGCGATCGCAAGAATATTGACAGCGGGGAGGCGTTCCGGGGCGTCTACTCACCGTTTTCCGGGCGTGGAAATCCCAACGCAGGTGTGTCCAGGCGTTTGGAGGGCGGATGTCTGACGTCAATCCCAGCACCTTCGTTGCTGGATCCATCGCACAGGCTAAGTAGGTCTGACCCTGGTCTTGTTTTGCAGGAAACTTTTTTAGCATAGCAGGGTTGCACAAGCGTTCGCAGCCCTGCTATGCTAAAATACACTCCCCAATAGGCAGCGTCAAGTTGATCGCACGAGCAGCAAAAAGTTGCTACGTGCGATCAACTCGGAATGACCAGCTTAATCTGGGATCTAAAGATAATACTGGTGCAACTATTAGCAGTATACAATGATGTGCATTTCACCCAATAATAAATGAAATGTATAACTTGACTGTGCATTTGTTCACCAAAGATCAAAGTCTCAAATGCTCAATATAATGTAATATAACATTTATTATAAAAATCATACAAGTAAAATATCCACAAAATATTCACCTTCTAAAATACACAGATAAATATGCACTAGCCAATGGCTATGTAATTCCTAAAATATTGTCAATCCATATATAAATAATAATCGCTAGCAGTAGTTGTTTGTCATGTAATGTAGGGTTTACTGTCCTCCAAAAGTGCAGCAGAAAATAAGTCTACTAGTTAAAATGAATATCAGGTGAGACGCAAGCCTGATATGTATGTGGTATCACTGACCTGGTTTGGGATTGTTGTGGACTCGGGGTATCTTCCGAAGATCGGGAAGAGGAACCACAACTGGGCCGCAACAGAGATGGCCGAATGTAGGTTTTCCTCATACAGGATTCGGACAGCAGGCAGGAGGCACGTGTTGGATATTGAAGATCTCCTGAAAAACAAGAACTTGAAAGGGCTGATGAATCCTCTGCAGACAGACGATAATGAACGTGGCTGGAGAACAGGAAGATTGAGAGTAGTAACCGTGGCTGGAATGCACGGTGCGGAAGCCTGTGTTTGCTGGACGCACGGTAAATTAGAGGTACAGGACGCGGAAGGCACTGACTGTGCTAGGAGATACAGAAGTGCTTGAGGCACGGAGGTGCTCGGAGGCACTGAGGTGCTTGGAGGCACGGAGGTGATGGAGGCACGGAGATGCTGGAGGTGCTTGAGGCACGGAGGTGCTTGGAGGCACGGAGGTGCTGGAGGCACGGAGGTGCTTGGAGGCACGAAGGTGCTGGAGGCACGGAGGTGCTTGAGGCACGGAGGTGCTTGGAGGCACGGAGGTGCTTGGAGGCACGGAGGTGCTGGAGGCACAGAGGTGCTTGAGGCACGGAGGTGCTTGGAGGCACGGAGGTGCTGAGGCACGGAGGACTGGTGATCACCACTCTGGGGATCTGATGATACTCAGGCACTGATGCAGGGCCTGGCGCCTGAATTTATACTTCCCACCACCGTCTGGTTGGTGGGAAGTGCCTGATGACGTCACCCGCCCAGACGCCGGACAGAGCGCCGGGAGCCGCCAGCGAGGACGGCCGCAGAGAGGACCAGCGTGCCCGGAAAGGTAAGTATGGCGGGCGAGGCGGCGGCGTGACAGTACCCCCTCCTCTAGGGGTGGCCCCTAGACACTTCCCAGGTTTCGTAGGGTGCTTGGCATGGAAAATCCGGATTAGTCGAGGAGCTGAGACCTCAGAAGCTCCTATCCAACTTCTCTCCTCAGGACCATAACCTTTCCATTCTACCAGATATTGCAGGTTCTTATGAAGATAACGAGAGTCCAGAATAGTTTTGATCTCGAAGTCTGTCCCAGTTTCAGTTTCTACCGAAGTGGGGCTTGAGGCCTTAGAATGAAAACGATTAAGGATGAGAGGACGAAGGAGAGAAACATGAAAGGCATTCGGTATGCGTAGATGAGAAGGTAATCCCAACTTGCAGACCACAGGATTCAGGATTTGTAGCACAGGGTATGGACCGATGAATCTTGGGGCGAACTTCATGGTGGGTACCTTTAGCCGTAGGTTACGTGTGGAGAGCCATACCCTGTCACCAACCTTGTATTGAGTAGCGGCTCGCCGTTTCTTGTCCGCGAAGAACTTGTATCGGACAGAAACCTTTTTAAGACTAGCATGAACCTTACTCCAAATTTGGCTGAAGTGTAGTAGAGTGGAAGTCACAGCTGGAACCTCTCCTGTTGGAAGAATTGGTAATTCCGGAACTCGTGGGTGGAAACCATAGTTGATGAAGAACGGAGATTCGCCAGTGGAGGAATGAAATGAATGGTTATGTGCAAACTCTGCCCAAGGCAATAACTCTACCCAGTTGTCCTGTGAAGGGGAGAGATACAGGCGGAGGAAAGTCTCCAAATCTTGATTGACTCGTTCCGTTTGCCCATTAGTTTGGTGGTGATAAGCGGACGAAAACTTAAGTTTAATTTGTAAGGCCGAGCAGAGAGCTTTCCAAAACCTTGTGGTGAACTGTACCCCTCGATCAGAGACTATTTCTTGAGGCAACCCATGCAACCGAAAATGTTCTCGGACGAATAATAAAGCTAAAGTAGGAGCTGTCGGCAGACCAGTCAATGGAACGAAGTGCGCCATCTTCGAAAAACGGTCGACGATCACCCAGACAGTGTTGTAACCTTTGGAACAGGGCAAGTCGGTGATGAAGTCCATGGAAATGTCAGTCCAGGGTTTCATAGGAATGGACAGAGGACGAAGCAACCCAGCAGGAGGCAGGCGAGGAGATTTATGCTGTGTACACTGTGGACAAGAATTAACGTAATCCTGTACATCCTTCCTCATGGAGTCCCACCAGTAAGATCTTTGCAGAAACTTGTCCATCTTCTGGGCGCCGGGATGTCCGGAAAACTTGGAGATATGGGCCCACTGTAGTATTCTCGGACGGAATTTAGCTGGTACGGACATTCTTCCAGGGGGAGGACCTGGAGTAGTTGAGGCGGCGGAGACAGAAATTGGATTCAGAATTAAACTCCGCTCAAAAGAATCCTCTTCATCTGTGGGAGTTTGTGAACGGGACAGCGCATCCGCTTTAGTATTGAAAGTCCCGGCCCGGTACTTGATAACAAAAGAAAATCGAGCGAAGAAGAGTGCCCATGTAGCTTGGCGAGGATTCAAGCACTGTGCGGTTTTGATATACAACAAATTTTTGTGATCAGTGTAAATGGTAATCACATGTTTGGCCCCTTCTAAGAGGTATCTCCACTCTTCCAAGGCAGATTTAATTGCCAAGAGTTCCTGGTCTCCAATAGTGTAATTTCGTTCGGCCGGAGAGAATTTACGAGAGTGGAAGCCACACGGATGTAATCTCTTATCTGAGGAGTACTGAGAGAGAACGGCCCCAACTCCGACCGAGGATGCGTCAACTTCTAGGAAGAAAGGTTCCTTGAAATTTGGTTGTTGGAGTACTGGAGCGGACATAAAAGCTGATTTCAAGTGGGAAAAAGCCTCTATGGCTTTGGGAGGCCACAAACCCGGGTTGGAGCCCTTACTCGTCAAGGCGGTAATGGGCGCAACAATGGTGGAGAAACTCCTAATGAATTTTCTGTAATAGTTCGCAAAACCCAGGAATCTTTGTATTGCTTTCAAGGAGAGTGGCTGTGCCCAGTCCCGAATAGCGGAAAGTTTCTCCGGGTCCATGCGAAGCTCCGTCCCCGAGATGATATAACCGAGGAACGGTATTGATGTTACTTCGAAGGTACACTTGGAGATCTTGGCATAGAGATGATTCTCACGTAAACGGCGGAGTACCTCTTTGACCTGTGTCCTGTGTTCAGCAAGATCTTTGGAAAAAATCAGTATGTCATCCAAATATACCACGACACTTCGGAATAACATGTCTCGGAAGATTTCGTTGACGAATCCCTGGAAGACAGCAGGAGCATTGCTAAGACCGAACGGCATCACCAGATACTCATAATGCCCATCCCGGGTATTGAAGGCGGTCTTCCATTCATCTCCCTCTCTGATGCGTATAAGGTTATAGGCCCCACTCAAATTGAGCTTGGAAAAAACGTGGGCACCACGAACTCTATCAAATAGCTCTGTGATTAGGGGCAAGAGGTATTTATTTTTGATGGTAATATCGTTTAGGCCGCGGTAGTCGATACATGGTCTTAACCTCCCGTACTTCTTTTTCACGAAGAGGAAGCCCGCTCCAGCCGGGGAGATAGAGGGGCGAATGAATCCCTTGTGAAGATTGGACTTGATATAGTCTGACATAGCTTGTTTCTCTGGAAGGGACAGAGGATAAATGCGACCCCGAGGCGGCATTTTCCCTGGGATGAGGTCAATGGGGCAGTCCCAAGGCCTATGGGGTGGTAACTGGTCAGCCGCCTGTTCCGAGAACACATCCTTGAACTCTTGATACGCCTCCGGGATAAGTTCTTCCTCCGTCTTAGTAGAGACACGAAGCGGACAGACAGGGATGAGACAGTTAGCGTGACAAAAAGAACTCCAAGACAGAATCTGTGAGGTCTTCCAATCGATATGGGGATTGTGAATTTTGAGCCAAGGCATTCCGAGAACCAGATCATGATGCATTTCCAGAATCACCAGGAACTCCAAATATTCTTGATTTAGAGCCCCGACCTGTAGTTTAACTGGGACCGTGCGCCCTGTTATGATACCCTTGGATATCCTAGTACCATTGATAGCTGACAAAGAAATAGGCCGCTCGATGGGCCGTACTTTCAAATTCAGGCTTTGGACACAGAGAGAAGAAACAAAATTCCCCGCAGCCCCGGAGTCCAACAGGGCCTCAAAAGACTTGGAAGTAGACTTGGTGGTTAAAGATACAGGGAGCAAACAGTCCGAAGTCGGAGAAGATTTGGTCGTAACCCCCAACTTGACTCCTCCGGAACAAGCTAGGCCTGCCCGTTTCCCGGACGGGATTTGCAGGACTTGATGAAGTGACCTGCAGCTCCGCAGTGCAGACAGAGTTTACCCTCATGACGACGCTGTCGCTCTTCCGGAGACAATCGGGATTGGTTAATCTGCATGGGTTCGTCCGGACTTGGGACCACCGCTTGCCTTGCAGGGGGGGAGCCGGAACCTAGAACGATCCGATCGACTACGTTCACCTCTACGTTCCTGCATCCGGAGATCTACCTTGACGCAGAGAGAGATCAATTCCTCTAAAGAATCCGGAAGCTCCCGAGTGACCAACTCATCCTTCAGGCGATCAGAGAGACCGTTCCAGAAAGCAGCTCTCAGGGCCTCATTATTCCAGCGAAGTTCAGAGGCAATGGTTTGAAAATGAACCACATACTGACCCACAGATCGGGAGCCTTGACGGATACAGAGCAAGTCAGAAGAGGCCAAGGTCATCCTGCCGGGCTCGTCAAAAATTCTTCGAAAAGACGTGATGAATTCGGAGTAATTGGAAACCAGTGAATCAGATCGTTCCCATAATGGAGACACCCAATCCAAGGCAGATCCTTCCAGCAGAGAAATAACATATGCCACCTTGGACCGGTCTGTAGGAAAGTTATGTGCAAGTAGCTCGAAATGAACCTCGCATTGGTTTAAAAAACCACAACAATTTTTAGGATTCCCATTATAACGGGACGGAGTAGGCAGTTGAAGGTGCGGAGTGGCACCGGCCGATGGCTGAACATTGCTGGAAGCGGCAACTGGTGCGGCTACGGGAACTGGTGCTGGAATTACCGAGGCTAGGGATGCTTGAATCTGATCCAGACACCCGGACAACTCCTGGAGGTACTGCATCACCTGACCTTGTGCCGCTTCCTGACTTTGTACTCGGGAAGCCAGATTCTGGATAGCACTTGATTCCGTGTTCCGATCCCCCGGGTCCATGTGGCCTGAGTATACTATCACTGACCTGGTTTGGGATTGTTGTGGACTCGGGGTATCTTCCGAAGATCGGGAAGAGGAACCGCAACTGGGCCGCAACAGAGATGGCCGAATGTAGGTTTTCCTCATACAGGATTCGGACAGCAGGCAGGAGGCACGTGTTGGAAATTGAAGATCTCCTGAAAAACAGGAACTTGAAAGGGCTGATGAATCCTCTGCAGACAGACGATAATGAACGTGGCTGGAGAACAGGAAGATTGAGAGTAGTAACCGTGGCTGGAATGCACGGTGCGGAAGCCTGTGTTTGCTGGACGCACGGTAAATTAGAGGTACAGGACACGGAAGGCACTGACTGTGCTAGGAGATACAGAAGTGCTTGGCAGCACTGAGGTGCTGGAGGCACAGAAGTGCTTGAGGCACGGAGGTGCTTAGAGGCACGGAGGTGCTTGAGGCACGGAGGTACTGGAGGCACGGAGATGCTGGAGGCACGGAGGTGCTTGAGGCACGGAGGTGCTGGAGGCACGGAGGTGCTTGGAGGCACGGAGGTGCTTGAGGCACGGAGGTGCTTGGAGGCACGGAGGTGCTTGGAGGCACGGAGGTGCTGGAGGCACGGAGGTGCTCGAGACACGGAGGTTCTTGGAGGCACGGAGGTGCTTGGAGGCACGGAGGTGCTGAGGCACGGAGGACTGGTGATCACCACTCTGGGGAACTGATGATACTCAGGCACTGATGCAGGGCCTGGCGCCTAAATTTATACTTCCCACCACCGTCTGGTTGGTGGGAAGTGCCTGATGACGTCACCCGCCCAGACGCCAGACAGAGCGCCGGGAGCTGCCAGCGAGGACGGCCGCAGAGAGGACCAGCGCGCCCGGAAAGGTAAGTATGGCGGGCGAGGCGGCGGCGTGACATGTGGTATATAGGAAAAAGTGTCAATATGAGCAGGTAACTTGTCTCATTTGGTAATTGCCCACTATTAGGTAAGAATAACACACCAAATGGCTTGTTTGGTTCAGCAGTAGGTTTCTAAATAATGGGAATTACAGTGAATTGTATCTTGGGTGGAAAACTTACAATGGCATGGAACGCTTCTATCTCGTGGGAGATCTCCTTGCACGATCGTAGTGTATGGATGGAGATAGGACATTTATTTTAGATGGATTTTTTACACCCAGCATGTGGCTGGTGTATGTCCAGATACTAGTAATGACAGCTGCAGTTGCTGACGTAAGAATAGTGAGGGGCGTAGATAGGCTTCAACATGCAGACTTACAGATTTTAACACTATTGCAGAAGTTCCCGAAAATGTGTTGTACTTTGCTGTTACCCTTCTGCCAGTTCTTCCCAAATCAGCCCGATGAGGTTTAAGTCTGGAGACTTTGCAAGTTTTTCTATGATGTCAACTAATTAATAAATTGAAGCTTGGCACTGGTATAGATTTCCCTCAACGACGTAATGCAGGGTGCAGTTTTTATATAAAAGGGAATTTAACGCAACTAGTGTATTGTAAGAGACTTTGTTTTACACATAAAACTTTAAAACAATGAGAGGATCCAATGCACATAAAATTACATGTCTTTATCTCTCTTGCAAGTAACCATACCAGATGAGAAAGCTGACAGAGTATCCCAAGGCCTGAGACAGACCAGTACGGGTAGAAACGGCAGGCGGGTGTATTACATGCTTGTTGCGAGGAGGCTTTCCAGGAGACTTGGCAGCAGAGAGATGGCATAAGAGGACAGTGCCCGGGGTGATAACACCTGTTGGCCCTATATGTTCATATACTCTGTCAGCCTTTTCATACAGTATGCTTACTTGCAAGAGATGAAGACATATTGTAATTTATGTGAATGGGATCCTATCTTTGTTTTTAAGTTGTATGTGCAAAATCTAAGGGTGTAATTCAGACCTGATCACTAGGGTGTGTTTTTGGCATCCCGGCGATCAGGTAGTTGCCGCCTAGAGGGGGAGGGTATTAGCTGTGTGCAGGTGTGTCGCATGTGTTGCAGAACTGCACAAACATAAGTTTGTGCAGTTTCTGCTCAGCGCAGGACTTACTTAGCCGCTGCGATGAGCTGCATCAGATTCCCTCCCTCCAAACGCCTGGTCCATCCTGCGTTTTTACGGACACTCCCTGAAAACGGTCAGTTGCCACCCACAAACTCCCTCTTCCTGTCAATCTCCTTGTGATCGACGGTGCGTTCAGATTTTTCGCACCATCCCGTCGCTGACCGCCTCTCTCCGTTGCTGTGGTCCGGCGCGCCTGCGCATTGTGTGAATATGCATGCGCAGTTCAGACCTGATCGCAGCCTGTGAGAAATCGCACAGCAGCAATCAGGTCTGAATTACCCCCTAAGTCTCTTACTGCACTAGAGGCTTTTTCCCCTTTTCCATAAAAACTGCTTCCTGCATTACGTTGTTGTGGAGTTGAATGAAACAACTGGAAGAGGGAAATTTTGAAAAGTGGATTACGGACCTTTAAGAAGCACCAGTGAATAGATTTATGGTGGATCCACCAGCACATTTGAAGTAGATGATGTATGTTCTTTATTTCAACACCGTGGGGGGAAAAGTGGAAATCTATGTGATTGGAAGATATAAGAACTATACCAAACATAATTGATATTGTAGACTTATCTTCATATTTTAAAAATGTAACTATAACTAGCGGCAAGCTTCAATTTATTAATTAGTTGATATCTGTATTGTTTAAGGTAGGGTGAGCCTTATATAAATGAAGCGGGCTGCAGGTGGAATATTGGCATCCATCAGGGATTTCTTCTTTATTTTGTATTCTATGATGTCAAGCCTACCTGCCAAAGGGATTTCTTTACTACAAGCCAGGTGTTTTTAAGCCCCAAATTTGAAAGGAATCGCCCTTTTAAATTTTGGCCTTAAATAGGAAGTAGCAACTTTTCAAGCCGCAACTTATCAACCCCATACACCAAGGGACCATCCTTTTGCCTACTTGACAGTGTACAAAATTCCAGCGTCAGGAGCCATACATTACAAATTTTGGTTAATCTGTCCAAAGGACCCTCTTCTAGTCTTTAGTAGTCCACTAGCGGTACTTTATGGCCCAGACAAACCTCTTTTTTATTTAGCCCATTACTTGTTCCCTGAAAAAAACCCTTTTTAATACAATATTTTCAGTTTTTATTAACGTAAACATTTTTTTTTTTACCCTCTAGCATGATAACACTTACTTTTATAACACTTCCAGTTATTCATTGTGCTCAGATTACTTACATTTCAATAAAAACAAAAAAATTGGGATGTTTTAAAAATGTTTTACTAGTAGTATATATAAATTGCACATATTGTACATGTATTGTACAATGTTGTTTTACATTTCATTTTTTCAATGTTCTAGGAAAATCCCACCTATAAAGGGGATGCCCCAGAGTATAAATCTGGATCATCTAACACAGTAAGTTCACTGTTAAGTGTTATTATTTTCATTATAATAGAATAATCTAGATCTAATCTTATATTGTGCAGAGCAGAACACACCATGTAGAAGAATGCTTATTACTCATGTAATATATCAGAATAAGCTAAAGTATTGTACAATAGTTACCAAGGGTAAATGTCACGCAATTGGGTCATAAATATCTATATAACATATGGAAGAATCTGCGTGCCAAGGGTCCAGGGAGTTAATAGACGGTGGAAGATGTCACATAATACACTGCCCTATCACTCATAAATGAACAAAGCCTACATTCCTAAATTTACATAACTAGTGCAGCTCCCAGGTGGTCGTAAATTAATCTAAACTCTTCCATTGTATACCCAATGCTGCCATCTCATTTTCCTATTTGCTTAGAGCTAATATTACCAAGTTGCAGAGTGTAAAGTTGTACCTGCTTTCTAAATCAAATGGGATTGCAAAACATCTCTCCGTTGAAGTGTAGCTCTCAGAACGTTAGGGAGCGTGCACATTTGTATCTGTTTTATCCTCCTTTTTTTTTTTTGACCGCCTTCAGGTACATTTAACATTAACTTGTGACTCAGTATTTCATATCCAGCCTATACTTTATCTTATGCTGCCTATATTTTTATTTATTATTATTATGTGTATACAGATGTGTCCTCCTTCGTCATTGCTGCAGTCACATTAAACAGCCCTTCTAGTCACGTCTAGTTGTGAGTGTGTTTACTATCGCCTGACTTTTTCCTGTGGCATTTTTTTCCAGAAAATAAATCTTTTTCACATCGCTGTACGTATCTCTGCTGATTAAAATGATATGCGGCATGCTTGTATTCTGTGTGCGACTGCGGATGTGTCTGCATCCAAAGTGCTACATTATAGTGTTCTCATGAATTAATTAATTATTTCATGAATCAAATTAATCAGCAAAGCGATGTGAATAAGACGCAATTTCAGCAAAAAAGACGCCGACGTAAGCAGCGCTGCCAGGGAACCTCCAGCTCACTCATGCCAGGCATCTCATGGTGCATGGCGTACCAATAACAACGCTAAATGGCTGTCTAGCTGAACTCCAGGAGTGGATGAGTGCCAGTTGGCTGCGACTGAACCCTAATAAAACAGAAGTCCTTATGATAGGTTACAGGACAAGATTGCAGCACAGCCAGCCAACAGGACTTATGCTTGGGGGGTTCAGAGCTACAAAACACTAAACGTGTGGAATCTTGGCGTTGTCCTCCATAGTGGATTGATACTTAAACAACAGGTATCAGCCACAATCAAATCCATATTCTATCATCTGAGGAACATTGGGCCTAATTCAGACCTGATCGCTAGGCTGCGTTTTCGTACATCATGCGATCAGGTCTGAACTACTCATGCGTATGCACCGCAATACACAGACGCGACGGTCTGCAGCGACTAATGTTGCGAGAAAAGCAATCGCACGGGCGATTGCAAGGTGACTGATAGGAAGAGGCCGTTTGTGGCAGTGTCCGGAGAAACGCAGGAGGGACCAGGCATTTGGAGGGAGGGTTTCTGACGCCAGCTCTCCTGCACATGCGATTGCACACCTGCACAGCAATTTCCACCTCCCCCTGTAGGCAGCAACTACCTGATCACAGGGATGCAAAAAATGCACGCTAGCGATCAGGTCTGAATTAGGCCCATAACCAGAATCAAGTCCTTAATTCCCTCAAAAGATCTGCCTTAAGTCATACATGCATTTGTATCATAACGGCTAGACTACTACAGTGCCCTCTACCTTGGTCTCCCAGCAAAAGAATTGCACTGCTTGCTGATGGTACAAAATGCAGCTGCCAGGCAATTAACCAACCAGCTCTGCTACAGTCACATAACATGTAAAGTACTTTGAGTCCTATTAGGAGAAAAGCGCTATATAAATATTATTATTATTATTATTATTATTGTATGTGGACACATTTGTAGCTTTATTTTTTTCTTCTCTTGTCTCCATTATTACATTATTATTATTTTGCAATTGAATTTCTCTTACCTTTGAATCTTTTTCCTGGGTTCCCTCAGTTTTTCCCTAATTATTTGACACAGTCACTCTATACATCCATCATACTCCTCTCACTACATTTCTCTTCTTTTCTTGGTTTCTCCCTACATCTATCAGTTTTCAGCCTCTGCCACACCTTCACTGACTACTGATATTCTCTCAGGTAGCGAGCACTCGTCCCAATCGCAGGAATGTGGGGGAGAAGATTAAGTATCGCCTTGTGGCTGTACCTCATGGCAATGACATTGCTTCACTTTTTGAATTGGATCCCACTACCCTACAGAAGACTGATTCATTTGTACCCAGGTACATTACACCATAAAAATGTGTACAGATTAAACTCAAAGGAGGTCATTCCGAGTTGTTCGCTCGCAAGGCGATTTTAGCAGAGTTGCTCACGCTAAGCCGCCGCCTACTGGGAGTGAATCTTAGCATCTTAAAATTGCGAACGAAGTAATCGCAATATTGCGATTACACACCTCGTAGCAGTTTCTGAGTAGCTTCAGACTTACTCGGCATCTGCGATCAGTTCAGTGCTTGTCGTTCCTGGTTTGACGTCACAAACACACCCAGCGTTCGCCCAGACACTCCTCCGTTTCTCCGGCCACTCCTGCGTTTTTTCCGGAAACGGTAGCGTTTTTTCCCACACGCCCATAAAACGGCCTGTTTCCGCCCAGTAACACCCATTTCCTGTCAATCACATTACAATCGCCAGAACGATGAAAAAGCCGTGAGTAAAATTACTAAGTGCATAGCAAATTTACTTGGCTCAGTCGCAGTGCGGACATTGCGCATGCGCATTAAGCGGAAAATCGCTGCGATGCGAAGATTTTTACCGAGCGAACAACTCGGAATGAGGGCCAAAGGGCGGTATTTAAATGATATATCACGCCCAATCTTCTTTCTAAAGTGATCCCAGTCATCGCGCATATCGTGCCCATAGTAATCAGGTTTAGCTGCGCAAAGGGTTGGGTGGCCTCGCTATGATTATAGCACACCCGTCAGCAGAAACAGAACGGTGTGGAAAGAGGTGAAAAGAATTGAATACCGCCCAAAATGTCCAGTTTATCACCCGGTTATTAGCCTACTGTGTGTTGCCTCATTAATGTTTCCATAAGAATACTGTAGCTACAGTATGTGTCAATTACATATTTATTGGTCTGCATTATATGTAATGGTATGTTGTAACCTCTGTGTAAAATTGTACTTCCTTACATTACCCCTGAGATTTCCATGTCATGTCGTCATGTCTAGTCCTCCTCATTCCCTTTAATATAAATTTGCTGAGCTTTTTAGTCTAATCTATTTCAACTTTTCTTTCCTATCCTCTTTGCTTTTCTCTACTGTAGACTGTGAAAATACTACAGACTGAATACTACAAGCTTCAATTATATTGAACTGTAGATATTTAAAATCTTAACACCCATAGATCAATGCTAATTAGTAAACCATCTGGTCCTCTTCATTTGCAAGATATATTCTCCATAAAAGTGTATTTAATGGTTGCCTGAAGAATCTGGTTGCAGTAATGCATGTTGTGATGGAAACATCTGCTTATTGGATCCCAGGACAGGACTGTTGGCTGCTTGTTTGCAGTGTATCTGTACAGAGCGGTTATATTCGCTACACTGTACATTTCTGCTAGAGAGGAAGTAATCACTTAGCATTTGGTGCTGTACAGAAAATTTTATTAATTGTATGGATTGTTGGGTTTTTAAATATTGCTGAATCCAAGGAAAATTATTACTAGGGTGCACTTGGAGCCCTATTATGGGCCTGTGGATCCTAGGCAACATGCTAGTTAGGAACCACTTGTCCCCTTCCCTTTGCCGGAGGAGAGACCATAAAAATGGGTTTACCCAACCCAAGCCCTTCAGTGCCCACTGTGTCCCATGCAGAACCTAGGTTTCATAATGTATGATGCATCTCAGAGTGCACTGTGCTCCGAGGGTTCCCCAAGTGATATCCAGTACTGGAGGCAGCACGTATGCCAGCTTATCATGATATATACAGATGTTCTTGCACTGTATATCTGGCTCAAATTCTAAATAAGAAATGGATTAAAGTCCCATTATATGGATTTATAACATAGATTTAAGTTACAGTAAGTCTTTTACCAGTCCAAAAATACAAGGATTCATTCATGTGTAAGCAAAGCTTCTGTGGTAAATCTGTATTTGTGAGGCGGGTACTCACATTACAATTTGGCCATTGGTGGTATTGTTACATTGCAGTACCTGGGCCCAGCAATCAGCTCTTAATGATATTAATGAATGTATAGTGTTTTACTGGACATTTAAAATAAAATAATATAAATAAAGTGAAAATAATTCCTACTTATAAACAGGGTATATTACATTTTGGAATGCAGATAAATCAGCTTAGCCTTCTACTTGACCTGAATTCCTTAACTGTGTGTTTTTTTAGGAACTCATTTGTGAGGCTGAGGCATTTGTGCACTAACACATGGATTCATAGCACCAATGTCCCCATTGATGTAGATGAGGAACGGCCCATACGTCTCATGGTAATTGGATATAGCAGGAAATATGGGGGGGTGAATGGCATTTGTAAACCTTAACTGAATATGTTGGTCTTTTAAATATGACATATTGTTTACATATATTTGCATTCATGTAGACATCCATACATAACTACTCATATTGCTCAGTCCTGCATGTAGTATTACTGTACATTGAAGGGCTGCCAGGGCCAAGATAAAATCGTTGTTTGATCATAATTCTGTAAATAACTTTCTGTGAATGATGCCTATAAGATTAACAGTAATTTTTTTTTTTTGGGGGGGGGGGGGGGGGAAGAGTTAAAAGGTCAGTGAGGATTTACTCTGAAAAGACATTCATTTATCCTATCAAATAATATTTTACCATTGTCACCTCCAGATCAGTCAATCTTACAGGGAACAGTGCTTGCTATGCTGTGCATGTAGATAATGGGGTAATTGATGTGGAGTATTATAGTTTGTGAAGGAATTTAATATACTAGTACAGGTAGTGGAACCCATGACACATTTTTATCTATACTGTGTATGTTTCTCTGTCCATTTTTGTCATGTCTTTTACTTACACTTTGGTGATTTATCTTGATCTATCTGTTTATTACCTATACAACACTTCTCAGCTGGGTAGTTGCCCCACTAAAGAAGATAAGGAGGCCTTTGCCATTGTCTCTGTGCCTGTGTCTGAGATTCGTGACTTGGATTTTGCTAATGATGCAAGTACAATGCTGGCCCATTTTGTGGAACGTCTGAATGATGGATTCATCAGCCAGAATGACCGTAGGTATGGAAATATCGTTCAGACTTATAAAAGCAATAACTGTAAAATGTCACATTATTATCATTTGCCAAAGTATGTTCTCTGTAAAGCATATTCACATTTTATTGTCCAACTTGGTTATTACTGACCAAACAAGCTGTTATTGCCTAGTGTTTTGCTTGGATCAGATTTGATTTAGCAGGATGTAAATCTGTTTAATGCCTGTATCAAAGTCATTGATAGCCCACTAACAATCATAGACCTAATTCAGACCTGATCGTGGCAACAAAATCTTTCTCTAATGGGCAAAACCATGGGGGTCATTCCCACCCGTTCGCACGCAGCAGTTCTTTGTTGCGAACGGTTTGGAACTGCGCATGCCCAATGTCGCTGCCGGGCAATGACCAGAAGAGAGAAGAAAGTGATCGCTAGCGTGATCGCATGAAGATTGACAGCGGGGAGGCGTTCCAGGGCGGATACTCACCGTTTTCCGGGAGTGGAGATCCAAACGCAGGCGTTTGGAGGGCGGATGTCTGACGTCAATCTCGGGACCTTCAACGCTGGATCCGTCGCACAGGGTAAGTAAGTCTGACCCTGGTCTTGTTTTGCAGGAAACTTGTTTAGCATGGGCTGCACAAGCGATCGCAGCCCTGCTATGCTAAAATACACTCCCGCATAGGCGGCATCAAGTTGATCGCATGAGCAGCAAAAAGTTGTTACGTGTGATCAACTGAGGGCCCATGTGCACTGTAGGGGGGCAGATATAACATGCAGAGAGAGTAGATTTGGGTGGGTTATATTGTTTCTGTGCAGGGTAAATACTTACTGCTTTATTTTTACATTGCAATTTCAGTTTGTACACACCCTACCTAAATCTAACTCTCTCTGCACATGTTATATCTGCCCCGCCCCGGCAGTGCACATGGTTTTGCCCATTAGAGAAAAAGTTTGCTGCTGCAATCAGGTCTGAATTAGGCCCCATGTTCCATCCTTCCTTAGCACAAACAAGGTCGCTAGCGATATCTCTAGGTTTGATGTGCAACACATCAAACCTAGTGTCCATTTTGCTGGTGACTACAGGAGCGCGCAATCACCTGTACACACTGAGCAATTTTGATGGTTTGTTGTTGCAAAACAGCAAATCAGTCTGATATCGATCCAGTGCGTACTCCATAGAGGTGAGAGCAAAATGTGGCCAAGGTTTACCTCCTTGAATGACCTGCTATCTGCGCAGCCAAAGTCTTGTGGCTAATTGAATCACCTGCTTAAAATATAACACTGGAAAATGATAATTATGTCTTTCTTAAAAAAATAGTGATATATAGATTCCTATATCTGATGCCTTTAAAGACAACGCAGATAAGAGTTTACAGATAACGAATTTCCAGATAAAAAGTTTAGGTGGAAATGAAAAATAGGTTCAGCCGTGTATTAGCGAACAATTGTCTATGACATATACAGTAGTTTCACTTTGATGTCAGTGCTGGTGTAGGCTGAAAGCTGCTACGGTGTAACATTCTGGCAGGAAAAGAGTAAAAAGTGCTGAATACGTATTGGGCGGGAGGGGGGGTCTCTGCATACCGCTCCTTATTTATTTAAGTTTATTAATAGGATGTGTAGGATAAATACAACCTTTTATCAGAGGCTGATTCTAATAGCTATTCAGTGTATTGTTAAACAAATCCTTATCTGCTTCATGCACATTTATGATGTAACAATGAGCATCCGTTTGCTACACAAACACAGATAACAGCATGAACCTGAACAACCCTGCAGATGGTAGACCTCCATGTCATTAATTCAGTGCCTGTTTTATTGTGCATAGATCATCCTTAAACTAGCTAGCTAGTGTAATTTGTATCCATTATATATGTGTATATATCTATCTACATATATATATATATATATATATATAGAGAGAGAGAGAACCCAGCATGCTTCTTAGTAATCTCATTTGTTTCGATCCTTAATACATAACTGTATACACTGCTCAAAAAAATAAAGGGAACACTAAAATAACACATCCTAGATCTGAATGAATGAAATATTCTTATTAAATACTTTGTTCTTTACATAGTTGAATGTGCGGACAACAAAATCACACAAATATTAACAATGGAAATCAAATTGATTAACCCATGAGGTCTGGATTTGGAGTCACCCTCAAAATTAAAGTGGAAAAACACACTACAGGCTGATCCAACTTTGATGTAATGTCCTTAAAACAATTCAAAATGAGGCTCAGTAGTGTTTGTGGCCTCCACGTGCCTGTATGACCTCCCTACAACCCACACAAGTGGCTCAGGTAGTGCAGCTCATCCAGGATGGCACATCAGTGCGAGCTGTGGCAAGAAGGTTTGCTGTTTCTGTCAGAGTAGTGTCCAGAGCATGGAGGCGCTACCAGGAGACAGGCTAGTACATCAGGAGACGTGGAGGAGGCCGTAGGAGGGCAACAACCCAGCAGCAGGACCACTACCTCCGCCTTTGTGCAAGGAGGAACATGAGGAGCACTGCCAGAGCCCTGCAAAATGACCTCCAGCAAGCCACAAATGTGCATGTGTCTACTCAAACGATCAGAAAAAGACTCCATGAGGGTGGTATGAGGGCCCGACGTCCACAGGTGGGGGTTGTGCTTACAGCCCAACACCGTGCAGGACATTTGGCATTTGACAGAGAACACCAAGATTGGCAAATTCGCCACTGGCGCCCTGTGCTCTTCACAGATGAAAGCAGGTTCTCACTGAGCACATGTGACAGACGTGACAGAGTCTGGAGACGCCAAGGAGAATGTTCTGCTGCCTGCAACATCCTCCAGCATGACCGGTTTGGCAGTGGGTCAGTAATGGTGTGGGGTGGCATTTCTTTGGGGGGCCGCACAGCCCTCCATGTGCTTGGCAGAGGTAGCCTGACTGCCATTAGGTACCGAGATGAGATCCTCAGACCCCTTGTGAGACCATATGCTGGTGCGGTTGGCCCTGGGTTCCTCCTAATGCAAGACAATGCTAGACCTCATGTGGCTGGAGTGTGTCAGCAGTACCTGCAAGACGAAGGCATTGATGCTATGGACTGGCCCGCCCGTTCCCCAGACCTGAATCCAATTGAGCACATCTGGGACATCATGTCTCGCTCCATCCACCAACGCCACATTGCACCACAGACTGTCCAGGAGTTGGCGGATGCTTTGGTCCAGGTCTGGGAGGAGAAACCTCAGGAGACCATCCGCCACCTCATCAGGAGCATGCCCAGGCATTGTAGGGAGGTCATACAGGCACGTGGAGACCACACACACTACTGAGCCTCATTTTGACTTGTTTTAAGGACATTACATCAAAGTTGGATCTGCCTGTAGTGTGTTTTTCCACATTAATTTTGAGGGTGACTCCAGATCCAGACCTCCATGGGTTAATCAATTTGATTTCCATTGATAATTTTTGTGTGATTTTGTTGTCAGCACATTCAACTATGTAAAGAACAAAGTATTTAATAAGAATATTTCATTAATTCAGATCTAGGATGTGTTATTTTAGTGTTCCCTTTATTTTTTTGAGCAGTATATATATATATATATATATATATATATACACACATACATACTGTACATACCTGAGGGGTGTGCGATAATTTCTTTCTGGGAGAACGAAAAGTATTATTCGGTCAATTTACTAAGCCTTGGATGGAGATAAAGTACTAGCCAATCAGCTCCTAACTGACATGTCACGAACTGTAAGGGTTACGTATGTGTGACCGGCAATTAGGAGACCGCCGGTCACAATCCAGACGGCAGAATCCCGGCTGCTGGTCTCGCTGCGCTGAGCCACTGGTTCTATTCCCACTCTAAGGGTGTCGTGGACACCCATGGGTGGAAATAGTCCCTGTTGGACCAGCAGGATTTTCAGATGCTGGGATCTCGGCTTCAGTATTGTGAGACTGCCGGATACATAAACGCATCCCAGCTGTACAACCGAGAAATATATAAATTAGTCCCAGTGCGCTATCAATAGCAGATGGTACAGGGGTGTCTAGCCCAATATTAAACAGATAAGTATATAAAAAGGAATTACCAAAGGTTATTAAGAGTACAATTGTTATAAACAAATATAGTAGATGGATAAGCTAAAAAATGACATGGTTTATTAAAACTTTAAAAATAAATAGTCAGTTATATCAACAATGACTCCCTAGATATATCACCATACCGGAATTTAGGACTTAGTGGTTATGCTCATAATTCTCCATATATCTACTTATAAATCCAGAGTTTATAGCAGCTGGATATTACCAGCGTGTGGAAAGGTCCGTTGATATTCCCTTGGACAAAAAGTGTGCTGATTGTCAGACTGCAGGCTGGTTCCACTTGAATATCCAATTTGGCTGCAATTTACTAGTGACAGTTCATATACTGTATTAGTAGCAACACAATCCATACTGCAGTAGTAAAAGGTCCAAAGATAGTAGTCCGGGGAAGGTGACTGGAGTCAGCGTTTAGACAGTAGCTTGACATGTATTTCCTTAATTGGATATATGCAGTTGTGTGTCAATTAAAAAATTAACTTATCCGTCCTTAGAAATCGTAGGTTAAAAGGTAATCTTGCTTATTTTGCGTTATTGCAAGTGCATTATTAATTCACACATTCAAATATATACAAATATTTTGTATTTATCACCTTGGGTATTCCTCTTGTGTATTTAGATTTATCAGCACCCGATCATGTGACTAGAACCCGGTAACTCGCATCATCACTGTTTAATCCGAATCCCAAGGTTTTTCTATGTATATCTAAAACAGTTCATTCCTGATCACATGACCGCTGCCTGATCACATGTATTGTGGTTCGGGAAGGCACTTACTCTACAAAAGCAGATTGTAGTCAGTCAAAACTCTCCTGCTGTCGCAGACCACTCTTGTACAAATGTGTCCGCATACATCTTGCCTCCTGGTATGTTAAACAGCCCTTCTAGTCACGCAGTGCTGTGGCTAAACTTGTCAATTTTTTCCATCAAAATGCATCTTTCGCATTGATATGCAAATAGCACGGCCAAGCAGCTTATGCTGATTAAAATGATATACAGCATGCCTATATTCTGTGTGCGACCATGGCTATATCTACATACGAAATGGTACGCTAAAAAGTTTCCTAGTAAACACTATAATGTAGCGTTTCATATGCAGATACAGTCGCAGATGCACACAGAATATAGTGATGCAAACATTTTCAGCAAAAAATTATGCCTGACACTAACGGAGTTGCACGGGACCTGTTGGCTCACTCAAGCCAAGCATCTCCCGCTGGCAAGATGTATGAGGACACATCTGTGGTTGTAGAAGATCATGTCTCTCCAGTTGTCTCTGTTGAGCTTCGTAACGAGTTTGTGAAGGTAGTAACTATGCTGACTACTTCGGTGTGCAGTGCTGCCTATATACGGTTCTGTGTCTTGGCATTTTACAAGAACTTTATTCAGAAATTACAGTTCACGACCAGACAGTCGCATTGTGTCATACTTTACCTACACATCCATAAACTTATTGCACACCCCATGTGTGTGTGTTAGTATGTGTTTGTATATATATATATATATATATATATATATATACACACATAGTATATGCATAGTATTAGAGCAGTGCATTCATCAATGGTGCAGAGAAGATTATTAAGGTACATGGCACTGTGGAGGGTGTTGGATATAATTAGGATGTTCTTGCCCTGAGGTTGTGTTTCTAGTCTAGTCCTGTTGAATGTACATAATCCCTACATGCCAGCTATGAAATTGTGTCTGCTGATCCTTCTATGAATGGTAAAAATTCTTTATTGTCCACACCCCAATGACTTCATCCCTGCTGTCTGAGACATGCATATTCTTAATATGGTGCACGCAAAATAAGGATTAAATAGAACATAACCTGTTTGCTGCTACAGTAACCATTGGCTTTATTTAAGCTCTGGCTTTTGCTGATCTCATTGCACTCACACAATATTTAGCTTTTTTAAAGATTTCCTTTGATGGTTACATACCTTTAAAATGAAGCGTTCTTTATAGTTGTGTTGCACAATGTGATTCTGTAAACATTATTATACAAGGATATATTGATATCTAGGTGAGTTTTATTACTCTCTCTGGTTTTGTACAGTTTCAGTTAACAGATCTTAGTTACAAAAGACAGCAATATATTTTGACCACTTGGTTATAAGCAAAGTACTGACCAGCTGAGAATACATAAGAATGTTTCTGCTTGGGAGAACAGAACAGCAGTGTGTGGGTCACATAAGAGGTATGCTGTCAGCTGGCATCCCTCCAGGCCATGCTTTATAGTGATTTCTCAGTTCTTAGCACCAGCATTCACACGCTTTAGATACAAGTACAGTATTCCCTGCTTTTTAGCTAGAATACATTGGTACACAATGTAATCATATTGTGAGCAGCGGATTGTGGATCTTTTGCTCTGACACCCTGGGGCAGATGTACTAAGCCTTGGAGAAAGAGAAAGTGAAGAGAAGTAAAGTACCAGCCAATCAGCTCCTAACTAATTTTTCAAACACAGACTGTAACATGTCAGTTAGAAGCTGATTGGCTGGCACTATATCTCTCTGCACTTTATCACTCTCCAAGACTTAATACAACCCCCCCCCCCTCCCCTGACAGTACTGATCTTATAATATGCACCTGTGTTATATTTTATCCAGCAGTGACTAATAATCTAGCTGGCATCTACACACCAGGGCTTATTGGAAAATGATTATGTAATGAGGATATTTTGTAAAGATGTTTGGGAGTTTTTTAAAATAAATCCCTTTTATTCTTGGGAATTTATTTTATATAGCTATGTCATTACAGTTACTATTTAACTGGATATGTGTGCTCAGCTGTGACTACACTATTCAGCTGCTATCACGGGTTGGGTTCATTAGACCGCGGCATCCCGATAGTGTGAATCCCGACAGGGGAGAGGTAAGTATACTTACCTTCTCCCAATGGCCCGCTAACCCTCCCCCCCACACCGCCACCTAACCCTCCCTAGTGCGCCTAAACCTAACCACCCCAAAATCCCCCCCTTCCCCCGCGGTTTACATATTCAATGACCCAGTAGTAGAGCGGTCAGGTTTCCGGATTTAGGTATTTAGACGCCGGAATTCTGATTCCATTCGGGATTCTGGCTTCGGCATTTTCAGCTGTGTTGGGATCCCCGCATCGGTATCCTGATCGGATCCCGCTATCACACTTCTCTATTCTTCTAACCAAAAGATCTGTGCTGGTTCCTTCCAGCTCAGAACTCCAAACTCCCAGCGCTGCAATGGTGTTTAGTCTTTGCATTAACAGCATTAACTGCATACGTAATCCCGCCCGGCTGTATGCCGGCAGCGGGGCGAGTGGTACGAGTCCCCTTGCGGGCTCGGTGGCGAGCTGTGCTCACCACAGGTTTTATTCCCACTCTATGGGTGTCGTGGACACCCACGAGTGGAAATAGTCCCTGTACACCAGTATTCGGGTTGGCGGCATTGCCTGATCACCGGGATCCCGACAGCTGGCAAATTGAACGGATCTCAACAGCATGTGTAGTGTGGATTTATAAAGCAAACACCACATATCCAGAGCCATAACTCCATCCAGTCAGTATATACAGTATATAAAAAAAATGGCACTTCATCGTTTAAGCCTTCACTTCTGACATTTCGTAATGTCTGTGAGCAGATGGCTCCTCCCATCTAAACCCCCCCCCCCCCCCCCCCCTAAAACAATAATAATAGGGATTACCATGATAAACTACCACATTACTATGGAATTTAATTTACAATGGTGTACTACAGTATGTATAGTTTAATGATTTAATGATTATCTCAGAAACAGAGCACACCCAGAATGAACTATCTGTGTGCCTGGTGCTATCCAAGAACTAGTAGTTCTTCAAAGGCTGCACTCATGCATTGGTTTTTGATTCCTACCCAATGAATGTATGTTATTTATACACTATCATTAACAATTTTCATTTAACAGTTTTAAGAAATTATTGACTAGTTGAACAGATAAGATCTGGTTGCGGGATAGAAAACAGAGTTGTAGTAAATGGAGTTCATTCACAGACAGGAAATGTTACCAGTGGAGTACCCCAGGAATCTGTACTTGGACGTGTGCTTTTTAATATCTTTATTGGTGACACTGCAAATGGTATTGAAGGGAAAGATTGCCTTTTTGCAAATGACACAACAGGGTAGACACACCATGAGGGGTAAAGCAAATGATTGATCAACTAGGTAGACTAAAATGCTAACTCATGCACTTGGGTCTTAAAAATCCAAATGCTAAAAATAGTATAAATGGCACTATACTGGAAACTGCTGGGGAGCAAAGTGATCTAGGAGTCACTATTTCTGGTGACTTAAAGGCAGGTAAGCAATGTGACAAAGCAATGAGGAAGGCAAGTCAGATGCTTGGTTGCATAGGAAGAGGAATCAGCAGCAGAGAGAAGTAATAATGCCACTGTATAGGTCATTGGTACGGCCTCATCTAGAATATTGTGTTCAGTTCTGGTGGCAATTGGCGGGATGTAATGCAGTCCAAGTTTGCCTGATATGCGGGTTGCCGGCCTATCTCAGAAGTTTTTTTTAAAGGGGCAGTCACTTGCAAGGCTTGTTTTTGCCTTGTAAGTGATTGTCACTTTAAAAAAAACGTCTGAGATTGGCTGGCAGCTTGCACCTCTGGTGATCTCGGACTGCATTACATCCAGCAGCATATCTTCAGAACGATATTCATACATTAGAGACTGTAGGGCAACTACAAAGGTGCATGGTCTACATAACAAAACTCACCAACAAAGACTAAAAGATGTATAGTTTGGAGCAGAGAAGTGAAGGGGGGCATGATAGAAACTTTCACATATATCAAGGGTTTTCACAAGATACAGGGGGAAACATTCTTCAAAGGAAGAGAACTATAAGAACACGAGGACATGCACAGAAACTGGAGGGAGGTAAGTACAGGGGAAATCTGAGGAAAAATGACTTCACAGACAGGGTAGTGGGCAAGTGGAATGGGCTCCCATCAGAGGTGGTAGAGGCTAATATAGCAATATAAACATGCTTGGGATAGACATAAGGATATCCTTACAAATAACTAAGGATCAAATAAGGTTTGAGGTAAAAATCTGGTTAGAAAAGGGGCAGACTGGATGGGCCAAGTGGTTCTTGTCTGCCGTTACAAGTCATGGAGCTCACTTGCAGATATCGAATACAAATGTATATCGCAGATGAAAGCCACCAACTGGATGGTATCATATTCAAAACCAGTTTAAAATAAACTGTATTCCATGCACTTTAAGATTATGTACATATATTTTGAATAGCTTTAAACATACCTTTTTTGATAACCATTAAAATCTGGGAGTTTTTGACTCACCCTGTACATCGTATTGTATGTAACATACAGGGTTGGATCACATTATTATGACCACCTCCTACATTTGACGTCGGCACCAGCGTAGTGCATGAAGTACGTCACGTGTTGTGCGCTGGCTTGGTGGGTATATAAGGTGTGCGATACACATATCACTCGTTGCTGTCATAGCTAAAAGGGGCAATTTATTTGAGTTGCAGAAAGGGATGATAAGATAAGATAGTTTATTGTCACTAAAAACATTAGAAAATGCAGAAGTGAAATTACAATACAGTACACTTATGCTTCGATAGACAAATGAGAATTCACCAACAATTATGGAAGGGAAAAAAATGTTTCTCATCCTGCTAGTATGGCAACCAAGACACCTGTAACGCTTCCCATAGGGCAAGAGAGAAAAAACTGAGTAACAAGGGTGACTACAATTCCTAATTATCTTGTTAGCCTTAGCCACACTCCTTTTATTGAATATCTCCTCCAATTTAGGCAGGGATAAACCAATAATCCTCTCAGCAGATTTATGTACCCTACCCAATGTTCTATGATCAGCACATTTAGTATCAATCACGCAGCAGTAGAAATGAACTAAAATAATTTTTTGCAAAACTGCTGCTTGAAGTTTACGCAAAAAGAAAAGGCGTTGCTGAGCCTTTCCCGTCACAGCAGTGATATGCGAAGACCAGGACAGATCTTCAGAAAAATTAATTCATAAAATTTTTGTTCCTGAAACCCTTTCCACTTCCTCACCATTGATGAAAAGCGGATGTACAGGGGTTTTCCTAGACTTTCTAAAGTCGATCACAACCTCCTTTGTTTTCTTATTGTTCAACAGTAGGCTATTACTCCCCACTCGACTAGTTGCTTTACTTCCTCCCTGTAACTATCCTCCTCTCCTTTAGTAATCAACCCCACAAGTGTAGGGTCATCCACAAAGTTTACCATAAAATTTAAGTCTGAATGAGAAGTACAATCAAAAGTATACATAGAATATAAAAAAGGACTTAAGACACAACCCTGGGGGATGCCTACATTTAATGTCAACTCTGATGACAAAACAGAGCCCATCCTAACTGACTGTGGACGATTTGTCAAGAAGTCCAATAACCAATTACAAATATGTGTGTCATAGCCAATCTTTAAAAGCTTACTAATCAACATAGTTGGCACAACAGTATTAAAAGCGGAACTGTAGTCCACAAATAATAGACTAACTTAGGAGTCTCTGTTCTGCAAATGACAGAGAACCCTATGAAGAACCATAAGGGCCGCGTCCTCAGTTGACCTGTTTTGCCTATAGGCAAACTGATAGGGGTCGAACCCCAATGAAATACCACCCTAAGTGAGAGTGAGATAGTGAAACCTTTGTTTTCTGATGACTCAATGTACACAAACTTTGTTTAATACACGAAGTTATTAAAAATATTGTATTAAATGACCTTCAGGCTGTGTGTATAAGGTGTATATGAAACATAAATGCATGCTGTGCTTAGACTTAGGTCCCATTGCCATGATATCTCATTATGGTATGCAATTATTCCAAAATACGGACAAATCCAATATCCAAAATACCTCTAGTCCAGGGCCGGTTCCAGCGCTTTTTGCGCCCTGGGCAGGAAATAGGGGGCGTGGCTTCGTGCAGGGGGCATGGTCAGTTACGCCCCCTGTTCAGTAGGAGTAGCGCAGCTGAAACGCTGTGCGGTGCGCGATGACGTCATCGCGCACCGCACAGTAAAGGTCCTCTCCATGAAGGGAAACTAGACGCTACACGTCTAGTTCCCTTCGCAGCGGTCAGCGGCAGTGGGCAGCTGGGGGCAGTAGCGGCGGGCAGCTGGGGCAGTAGCGGATCTTGCCATGGTGCGGCGCCCTCCGGAAGGCGGCGCCCCGGGCAAAAGTCCTGCTTGCCCGTGGCAAGATCCGCTACTGCTCTAGTCCCAAGCATTTTGGATAAGGGATACTCAACCTGTACTACAGAAGACTTAGGAATGGGAACAATAGTGGCTGTTTTGAAGCAACGTGGAACAATGCATTGTGCCAAGGATAAATTAAAAAATTTTGTTAAAATCCCAGCCAACTGATCGGCACATACACGTAGAACCTTTCCCGGAATACAATCCGGGCCCGAGGCATTCTTAGAATTGGTCTTCCAAAGCATAAGCCTGACCTCAGATTCCAACAAATCAAAGGATCGTTTAATAAGGAATCACCAATTCCCATAGTAGGGGACAAATTTCCGTTCTCGAACCTAGCATAGAACTTACTAAACTCATCTGCAGAAGGATTATTCGACCTATCTGCAGTTGAGCCCTTGTAGTCAGTTAGGCACTTAATACCTTTCCACATAGACCTTGCATCTCCTAATTCCTTAAACTGACTTTCAATTTTTTGTGAATAAGCTACCTTTGCCAAATAGATATCCTTTTTAAATTTACGCGGGCAATTCTATACGCTGCTTTATCCTTGGATTTAAATGCCCTATCCCTAATCCTCAACAGGGAACGGACCTCACTATTTATCCATGGTTTATCATTTGGAAATATATGAACTACCTTCCTTTTGGTAACACTTTCTATACAGCATCTAAGATACTAAGCATCTAAGATGATTATCAGCTTTCGGTGCAAAGGGTGGCAGTATTTCTGAAACAGCGCAGTTTGTGAATTGTTCGCGTGCTTCTGTGATGAAGGTGTATCGTGACAAATGGCACCAATGGAATAACCGACGTGGAAACTGTGGAGCACCATTTGCCATTGATGTGAGAGGTGAACATCGGCTACGAAGGACCGTGAGTGCAGACCGATACGATACAGTGGAGCAGCACACCGTCAAAATTAACCCTGGGGCTACCAGACGTGTGTCTAAAACAACAGTTCATACTGTGTAGCTGCTGTCTGTGCTGCACACAGCGGTTTCTCTGGCTATTAGCTGGTGGTCATAATAATGTGACTTGACCGTATAGATAATAATGAGACAAAAGTAAACATAATGCATTAATAAATAAACTGGATTGTTAATTGGCTCCCTACAAAATGAAATCTAGCATGAATGTGTGTGCTTGTATATGCGGTAGGGAATATAGATTGTAAGCTCCACTGGGGCAGGGGCTGATGTGAATGGGCAAATATTCTCTGTAAAAGCGCTGAGGAATATGTGTGCGCTATATAAATAACTGGTAATAAATAAATATGTTTAATTATAGAATTTGTAATACTTTTCAAGCACCGCAATGCGCACACGTGTCGGCAAACAACAACAGGCATAGCCGGTCAGCGACAAGCTGGTGAGAAAAATGCAGTCGCACAGCCATTGGCATGCAGATTGACAGGAAGAGGCCGTTTGTGGGTGGTAACTGACCTTTTTCTGGGAGTGTCAGAGAAAACGCAGGCGTTCCCAAGGGAGGGTGTGTGACGTCAGCTCCGGACCCGATCAGCCTGTTCTCATCACACTGTAGGAGTAAGTCCTGGGCTGTGCACAGACTGCACACAGTAGAAAAATCATTCAATGGTGAGTGAGGTGCAAACGGATTTCCAGCTGTCCACTGAATGAGGGATTTTTAGCAGCTCGGCGTACACATGCGATCGCACACATGCACAGCGAATATACACTCCCCTTGGGCGGCGACTATCTGATCGCAGGATAACTATTTTAGCAGCCCAGTGATCAGGTCTGAATCACCCCCATAGTGAGATCGGCAGGATGAAACAGTTATTTGAAGATGGCAAGATAATTTGGGCAGCACAGATGGTGTAATGGTAGCATTACTGCCTCACAGCACTGAGGTCATGGGTTCAATTCCCACCATGACCCTAACTGTGTGGAGTTTGTATATTCTCCCTGTACTTGCATGGGTTTCCTCCAGGGACTCCGGTTTCCTCCCAGAATCCAAAAATATACTGATAGGTTAATTGGCTCCCAACAAAATTAACCCTAGTGTGAATGTGTGTGCGTGTACATGTGGTAGGGAATATAGAGTGTAAGCTCCACTGGTGCAGGGACTGATGTGAATGGCCAAATATTCTCTGTAAGCGCTATGGAGTATGTGTGCGCTGTATAAATAACTGGTAATAATAATAAATACACTGACCAAACTCATAGGTAAATCAGTTGGCATTGTTTATTTGTAATGGAATAAACAAATTGCTACTTATTAAATATTATGGCCTACATTTAAATCTGGAACTTCATTTATATATTGGTCCTAGATGAGGTATTTCCCAACCTTTCCTGGCCCCTTCTTTAATGTATAGTGAGTAATTATTTGTTAATTTTTTCATTAATGGATTCTAGCTTTATTTTTTATTAATACTTCTTTTACATCGCAATGCCAGAACGCACCTGGGAATTGGAAACGGGTCATTCCTGGGTGCGACCCGGCATTGGACCCTTTCAGACTGGCTTCACCATCGGGGGCGGGGACCGAGGCAGCATCGGGGGTGGGTGCGGAGGCGGCGCTGGGAGATGAGATCATCTCCATGCCGCCTCGTCCTATACTGTGAACTGGTCCCGGGTGGCATAGACCCAGCAACCTGTTCACACTGCACCTTTATTCTTGGGTTGAAAAACCAGGTCAGGCGACCTGGGAATTCAGGAGTGACCACTTTCACTCCGCACAGCGACCCTGTCGACCCGGCAAAATACTGTGTCAATACCGGGTTATTTGTTCAGTGTGAAAGGGGTATTAGTTACTTATATAGCACACACATTTTCTGCAGTGCTTTACTGAGCATAATTAACATTAGTGCTGCCCCAGTGGAGCTTACCAGCTATATTTCTTGACACTTACACAGTGGGCCTACTTTTTCTCAGAAGCCAGTTAACCTGCTAGTGACTTTTTGTATTGTGAAACCCACACAGACATGAGGGGGACATATGAATTCCACGCGGACAGGGCCGTGGTTGAAATCAAAGCTATAGCCCAGGGCTGTATCTAAATCATAGTACATTTGACATTATAGAAATACACTAATTACACTTGAAAACTGTACAGACCTAGGCCCTCATTCCCAGTTGATCGCTCGCTGCCGATTTTCGCAGTGCAGTGATTAAGTAAAAAAAACTGCAAAAATGCGCATGCGCATGGTACGCAGCGGGCATGCGCTAAGTACTTTCACACAAAACTTTGTAGAGTTACACATGCTCGAGCGACGTTTTTTCATCGCTTCAGTGATCGTAGTGTGAATGACGTTGTTCGCTCGCTGGCTGCTTTTAGCAGCATTGCACATGCTAGGCCGCCGCCCTCCGGGAGTGTATCTTAGCTTACCAGAATAGCGAACGAAAGATTAGCAGAATTGCTATTAAGTATTTCCTTGCAGTTTCTGAGTAGCTCCAGACCTACTCCTAGACTGCGATCACCTCAGTCCGTTTAGTTCCTGGTTTGACGTCACACACACGCCCTGCGTTCGGCCAGCCACTCCCCCGTTTCTCCAGCCACTCCTGCGTTTTTACCTGGCACGCCTGCGTTTTTTTGCACACTCCCTGAAAACGGGCAGTTTCCGCCCAGAAACACCCACTTCCTGTCAATCACAATACGATCACTCGAGCGATGAAAAAACGTTGCTCGAGCTTGTGCAAATCTCCAAAGTTTTGTGTGAAAGTACTTAGCGCATGTGCACTGCGTACCATGCGCATGCGCATTTTTGCCGTTTTTTTACTTAATCGCTGCACTGCGAAAATCGGCAGCGAGCGATCAACTCGGAATGAGGGCCTAGGTCTGGAACTACTCAGAAACTGCAGGGAATTATTTAGTAGCAGTTCTGCTAATCTTTCGTTCGCTATTCTGCTAAGCTAAGATACACTCCCAGAGGGCGGCGGCCTAGCGTGTGCAATGCTGCTAAAAGCAGCTAGCGAGCGAACAACTCGGAATGCGGGCCATTGAGGGGGAAAAAATGATTCATGATTAAATGAAGCACCTACAAAAAATACAATAAATATAGTTGCTCATATACAGATATTAACATATTCTCACAAAAAAATAAGTTGTTTCATTCTTTAGGGAAAATTGTATGTAATTTGTGTATCCAAAAAGCTTTTTTGTTGGAGCACTATTTAGTTGATAAACTCCATGGCTTTAAAAATGCTATAAATGTTTCAGTCAGCATATTGGATTCAAATTGTGCAGGGTTAAAAGTTCTTATCCTACTTCCAAGCATATTTTACTTTTACAGCGTCTGTCCTACATATACTAACCCACAGGGAATCCTACAGCTTACATTACAGCTCTCAAATGAATGAAAACCTGAACACAGAGAAACTTGGATGGCGTTTGTTAAACTCACTAATGATCGATACAAAAGACAGTAAAGTTCCGTCTCAAGGAGTGGCTAACAAGATTTGCTTAAAATATAACTGGTTCCCAATATCAAATTTCACTGGTAAATGTCTTATGTTCTTGTGGTTTATGACTGCAAAGTGTGGTGAGTTGCCACAACACTTATCATAAACAAGATCCCCTTGTGAAATACACACATTTTTATGCATACGTTTTTGGGAGTGTACTCTTTGAACAATAAGTCATAATGCATGGTTATTTTTCATCATTGGACTGTGGGGGTAATTCAAACCTGATCACTAGGGTGCTTTTTTGCAGCCCTGCGATCAGATAGTCGCCGCCTACAGGGGGAGGGTATTAGCTCTGTGCAAGTGTGCGTTCACATTTGTAGCAGAGCTGCACGTCTCTGCTCAGCCCAGGACTTACTCTGCCACTGATCCTGCTGATCGGGGCCGGAGCTGACGTCAGACACCCTTCCTGAAAACGCCTGGTCCCTCCTGTGTTTTTCCAGACACTCCTGTAAAATGGTCAGTTGCCACCCACAAACGCCCTCTTCCTGTCAATCACCTTGCTATAGCCCGTGCGATAGTTTTTTTCGCACCATCCCGTCGCTATGCACCGATGCTCGGTGCACTCGTCCGACGCACCGGCGCATTGCGGTGCATATGCATGCGCAGTTCAGATCTGATCGCCAGTTGTGCGAAAATGCACAGCAGTGATCAGGTCTTAATTACCCCCAGTGTATGGAAACACTTTTAACAAGTCACCACACATCATAGATCTAAAAGTCTAATTCTCCAAACAGATGATGAGGGTTGAACCTCATCTACCTCTTATTGACAATGGGCTTGATTCAAAGTTGTACACTAATGCATTCCCAGTTGCAAATTTGTATGCAGCCAATGGGGGTAATTCAGAGTTGATCGCAGCAGAAAATTTGTTAGCAGTTGGGCAAAACCATAGCCCTCATTCCGAGTTGATCGCTCGCTAGCTACTTTTAGCAGCCGTGCAAACGCATAGTCGCCGCCCACTGGGGAGTGTATTTTCGCTTTGCGGGAGTGCGAACGCCTGTGCAGCCGAGCGGCTGCAAACGCATTTTGTGCAGAACAAGACCAGCCCTGTAGTTGCTTATTCTGTTCGATGATTGCTGTGACGAATAACATGGTAATGACGTCAGATACCCACCAAGCAAACGCCCGGCCATGCCTGTGTTTTTCCAAACACACCGAGAAAACGGTCAGTTGCCACCCAGAAACTCCCACTTCTTGTCAATCTCCTTGCGTTCGGCTGTGCGATTGGGATCGTCGCTAGAACCAGTGCAAAACCACAAAGGACTTCGTACTCGTAAGATGTGCATGCGTATTGCGGTGCATGCGCAGATTAGCCGTTTTTTTTCACTGATCGATATGCAGCGACCAACGGCAGCTAGCGATCAACTCGGAATGAGGGCCCATGTGCTCTGCAGGGGGGGGGCAGATATAACATGTGCAGAGAGATTAGATTTGGGTGTGGTGTTTCCAAAATTAACTCTAAATTGCAGTGTAAAAATAAAGCAGCCAGTATTTACCCTGCACAGAAACAAAATAACCAACCCAAATCTTCCACACCTGCAGTGCACATGGGGGGTAATTCCAAGTTGATCGCAGCAGGATTTTTGATAGCAACTGGGCAAAACCATGTGCACTGCAGGGGAGGCAGATATAACGTGCAGAAAGAGTTAAATTTGTGTGGGTTATATTGTTTCTGTGCAGGGTAAATACTGGCTGCTTTATTTTTACACTGCAAATTAGATTGCAGATTGAACACACCACACCCAAATCTAACTCTCTCTGCACATGTTATATCTGCCTTCCCTGCAGTGCACATGGGCCCTCATTCCGAGTCGTTCGCTCGGTATTTTTCATCGCATCGCAGTGAAATTCCGCTTAGTACGCATGCGCAATATTCGCACTGCGACTGCGCCAAGTAATTTTACAATGGAGATAGTATTTTTACTCACGGCTTTTTCATCGCTCCGGCGATCGTAGTGTGATTGACAGGAAATGGGTGTTACTGTGCGGAAACAGGCCGTTTTATGGGCGTGCGGGAAAAAACGCTACCGTTTCCGGAAAAAACGCAGGAGTGGCCGGGGAAACGGGGGAGTGTCTGGGCGAACGCTGGGTGTGTTTGTGACGTCAAACCAGGAACGACAAGCACTGAACTGATCGCAGATGCCGAGTAAGTGTGGAGCTACTCTGAAACTGCTAAGTAGTTTGTAATCGCAATATTGCGAATACATCGTTCGCAATTTTAAGATGCTAAGATACACTCCCAGTAGGCGGCGGCTTAGCGTGAGCAACTCTGCTAAAATCGCCTTGCGAGCGATCAACTCGGAATGAGGGCCATGGTTTTGCCCAGTTGCTATCAAAAATCCTGCTGCGATCAACTTGGAATTACCCCCATGGTTTTGCCCAACTGCTAACAAATTTGCTGCTGTGATCAACTCAGAATTACCCCCCATGTGCACTGCAGGGGGGGGGGGGGGGGGGCAGATATGACATTTGCAGAGAGAGTTAGATTTGGGTGGATTATTTTGTTTCTGTGCAGGGTAAATACTGGCTGCTTTATTTTTAATTTAGATTTTTAATTTAATTTAGATTTCAGTTTGAACACACCCCACCCAAATCTAACTCTCTATGCACATGTTATATCTGCCCCACCTGCACTGCACATGGTTTTGCCCAACTACTAACAAATTTGCTGCTGTGATCAACTCTGAATTAGGCCTAATGGGGGTAATTCTGAGTTAATCGCAGCAGGAACTTTTTTAGCAGTTGGGCAAAACCATGTGCACTGCAGGGGAGGCAGATATAACATGTGCAGAGAGAGTTAGATTTGGGTCGGGTGAGTTCAATCTGAAATCTAAATTGCAGTGTAAAAATAAAGCAGCCAGTATTTACCCTGCACAGAAACAAAATAACCCGCCCAAATCTAACTCTCTCTGCACATGTTATATCTGTCCCCCCTGCAGTGCACATGGTTTTGCCCAGTTGCTATCAAAAATCCTGCTGCGATCAACTTGGAATTACCCCCAATGTACAAATATATGCTAATGCTGCAGCTGCCTGGAAATGTATTGAGACGCCCACTGGCTGCCTCGCAGATCTCAGCATCTGAATACAAATACATAGCATCCATCGTAGATCACTCTACTGTGTATACCATCTCAAGACCATTGCAACACATCGTAGTGCAACACTGGCACATGCGTAGTTTGCTGATAATTGCTCAACTGCGTAAATATTGGGCTAGCATACACCTCTGAATCAGGCACAGTATTGACAGTTACAGAATGTCGACAGTGACAATGTAGACAGACAATTTTTGTCAATTTTACTGTTAAAGTTAGTTGTTCAGTGTATAGAAAACACATTGTCGACTGTCGGTTTTCACAGTGGTGATATTCTGGCAGTGTTGAAATTGTGAGTGTCATCATTTGACATGTCGCCATTCAGACCATATCAACATTCTGATTGCACATATTTGACATTTTATTGCACATGAACATTTTATACAACACCCTGTACCAGACCTTCCCCGAGTCCATTTCCATCTACGTTATCTCCAGTTGTATTCCATTTAATGTGTAAGTAGCATAGATAGGTGTGTAACCTTACATTTATCTGACCCAGGTTTGCTATTTTGCCTTAATGTTTCTGTAGCAAGTTACTATTGTGGGCTCTGTTACTAACCCAACATAGGGCCTAATTCAGACCTGATCTTAGCCGTGCAAAATTCTGCACGGCTACGATAATTTTGCACGGCTACGATCAGTTACTTGGACATGCAGGGGGATGCCCAGCAAAGGACTAGTCCGTCCCGCATGTCTGTCCCTACTACCTCCATGTATGGAGCTACTTGACAAGTAGCTCCCTACCTGCGCAGCTCTTGCACGCTGGCAGGGAGCTACTCAACGCTGTCTGGGTCGCAGCGGCTGCGTGTGACGTTACGCAGCCGTCACGGCCCGCCCCCTGCATGGTCCAGGCACACCTGCGTTGCCCAGACCGCGCCCCTAAAATGGTGGACAAACGCCACCGGCCCGCCCCCTCCCGCCCAGCGACCGCCTCTGCCTGCCGGCGCCTGGGCATGCACAGTTCAGACCTGATCAGGTCTGAATTAGGCCCCTAGCTTGGTACCATTAGCAACAGTGGGGTAAGTTCGTCCCAGTTGCCCAGACGCAAGATAAATATTGGTTTCCCCTCTCCCACCATATATAGATAAATAAATATATATATACAGGTAGAGTATTCCTTATCCAAAATGCTTGGGACCGGAAGTATTTTGGATATCGTATTTTTCCGTATTTTGGAATAATTGCATACCATAATGAGATATCATGGTGATGGGACCTAAATCTAAGCACAGGATGCATTTATGTTTCATATACACCTTATACACACAGCCTGAAGGTCATTTTAGACAATATTTTTAATAACTTTGTGTATTAAACACAGTTTGTGTACATTGAGCCATCAGAAAACAAAGGTTTTTTATATATATATATATATATATATATATAATACATAAAACAAAAAAACCATATCCCAGTGCGCTAATATATATATATAACTGTACATTCAGTGTTAAACGAAGTTACAGATGAATTCTCCAACATAGGCCCAATGTACGTTCTGTGTCCCAAAGGCTTTTGATAAGACACACCCAATGCGGAGTACCCTAAAATGAAACCCAGTAAGGATGATTCGATGTCTTAACGGTGACCAATACTATGGAAGGATACAATCACACATTTACAAGCTCCCAGTGTGTATATTTGCTCAGGTCACCAGTCTGACTCATATATATATATATATATATATATATATATTCCTTATTCTCTTACAGCATGAGAAATACTTCCCAGCCAAAAAAGGAAACCAGCACACCACCAGTTGAAAGTTTATAAAGTGCTAATGTAAAGCATGGTAACAGCCAAGTATATAAACGTTCTCTATTGATACTTTACATGTCCCTCTGGATAAGAATTGGAGAGCCTGAGCCCCCTCTGCCCAACAGCCGTTTCGGTGTAGCCACCTTTCTCAAGGGCATCCCACATACTACTGAACCAAACTCTTTTAGCTATGGTGAGGCGCCTGTCGTCAGCCCTGCACGCCCACTCACCTGTGCTAAAAAGATCTCACCTGCAGCCAGTCACGTCCGCGCTGTCCAGGGCCGGACGTCCCTATTGTGGAACGCACTCAGCCCACGGTGGAACGCATATCCGGTCCCAGCATACACCAGGCAGATTTGTCACTTCCGCATGACGTTGCTGGGCCGCGCTCCCGGATGGAATTCATTATGAAATGTGTGTATGTATATATATATATATATATATATATATATATATACAAACCGAATGTCGGCACTCCACTACTGTTCCAAAAATATCTTGCCCCGTGCCATCCAAGAATCTGTGAAAGGTCCAACATAGAACAGGTAAGGCGGGACTCCAAACAGAAGAATAGTCAGACAACTGTGTCTAGTGCTCAACGTTTCAGTCTATTTGACTTTTTTCAAGAACATGTTCTCAGAGACTGGAAACATTGTGAAGAAACCCCTTAGGGTGTATTTATTAAAAGTTATTAGATGAAGACATCTAATAAATATACCCTAAGGGTTTTTCTTATGATATTTCCAGTCTCTGAGTGCTGCCTTCACCATGGATTTGCTATATATATATATATTGGTGCCAGTTAAACCACATTGCATCATATGTGTTCTATACTTTCTCTTTCATAGATTTGCCATCAAACTTTTAGAAGATTTAGTTTACTTTGTGGTGGATGTTCCCAATAATGGTCAAAATGTATTAGAGATAGTGATTACCAAGCCCAACCGAGAGCGTCAGAAGCTTATGAGGGAGCAGAACATTCTTAAACAGGTTTGTGAAATGAGCAGTGGAATGGGGTGTACTCATCAAACTTCTCAACTGATATTTAATCTATGGATTCTAGAGTGTATTTTTTATTTTGTGTGCTAATTTTACTATATGTGTTTCTCTGCTTTTATTTTCATTCATTCATTGTTGTTTTCTTCAACTTTGTCTGACTGGGGGCTCTTTACATAAATTTCAGTAGCTAAATGTTTCCTGTATTTTTTTTTCTGCAATATACATATTTTTATTTCCTATGTTGGTTTCACTTGTTACTTAATTATTTTATTTTTTTCCTGTTGTACATCAATCCCAGGTATTTGGTATCCTGAAAGCTCCATTCAAAGACAAAGGTGGTGAGGGTCCCATGCTTAGGCTAGAGGAGCTCTCTGACCAGAAAAATGCTCCTTACCAATATATGTTCCGAATCTGCTATAGAGTTCTGCGTCACTCTCAGGATGATTACAGGAAGAACCAGGTACCGCAGACATCTCTGGCAAAGGCATTTGTATTGCTTCTTCATCCTAATGCACCATTTATAAAAAATATGGTCATCAACTAATTTGGACTTTGGTAGCATATATACCTATATTAAGTTTTCAGTAATGCAATTCTCATTTACCATATGTCCTCATACACTTTTGCCGCTGATGCGTCAAATAGCCCTTCTTGGCACCCCAGGTCCCGTAAGACTTAGCTTGTGGCAAGTGTCTTTTTGGCATCTTTTCATTTGAACTTAGGTCCTCATTCAGTTTTGCTATTTTAGCAAAATTGCAATTGCCTGTGATCGCATGCTGGGGGCCTTCCAGCACAGGGCAAGGCCGCCCAGCATGTAAATGGCCAGCAGCAATGCAATCGTAATTCAATTGATGGATGTCCCCCTGCCTCTGCAGCCAAGCTACGATTGCAAGCGCAGGGCAGCCATCTTCTGGGTTGCAGTGGCCGCCCCAAACCCACCCCCATTTTCGTCACCGCACCCACCCATTTATCGCCCCGCTAATGCCTCTGCCTGTCAATCAGGCAAAGGCTTTTGCATAACTGAGATGTGATCGCACAATCCCGCCCGTGCACGCACAGAGTGGGACCTGCACGTGCGCACTGCAGGGGTGAGCATGGAGATGCTATCGCAACTCAGTAGTCTACTGAATACCCCCCCAGTCACAATGTGATGCGACAAAACCGCTTTCTGATAACCCAATAGCAACCCTAAATGGTGTCTAACTGAACTCCAGGAGTGGATGAGTGCCAGTTGGCTGCGACTGAACCCAGATAAAACAGAGGTCCTTATTATAGGACTGCAACATCAAAGGACAAGAATGCAGAATAGCAAACCAACTGGATTTACACTCGGGAATTAAGAATTACAAGCCACTGATCGTGTGCGGAATCTTGGCGTTGTCCTGGATGGTGGCTTGACACTTAAACATCAGATATCAGCCACAATCAAATCCTCATTCTTTCACCTGAGGAACATAACCAGAATCAAGCACTTAATTCCCTCAGATGATCTGCCAAAAGTCATCCATGTATTTGTATCATCTCGATTAGACTACTGTAATGCCCTCTACCTTGAAAGAATTGCATCACTTACAGCTGGTGCAAAACACAGCTGCCATGCTGTTAACCGACCAGCCCCGATCTAGCCACATAACACCCATACTCTACTCCCTTCACTGGCTGCCTGCAAACTGGCGAATCATCTTCAAGATTGGCTTACTGAGTCTCAAAGCACTACATGACCAGGGCCCAAGCTACCTGAAGCAGCTTCTGACCCCATACTGCCCCACTCGATTACTGCGATCTGTATATGAAGGACTTTTAGCAGTAGCTAGAATCTCCCATAATTCATCTGGAGGTCGAGCTTTTAGTCATGCGGCTCCGACTCTATTGAACTCACTTCCCTGCACAGTGCGAGAGGCCCCAACTATAGAATCCTTCAAAAGTAGACTCAAGACTTTCCTGTTTACTCAAGCATTTCCATAATGTCCCTTTAATATCTACATGCTTCTGTATTTTATGAAAAGCTGTTCTGTACTTCACACAATATTATTCTATGTATCTGTTAAGTGCCTTGAGTCCTATTGGAGAAAGAGCGCTATATAAATAAAATTATTATTATTTCTGAGATTAGATTAATTAATTTGCTATGCGACACTTATCTGTGTGCGACTGAGTCTAAATCTGTATATGATGTGCTGTGATGCAGCAGATGCAGCTTATTTTATACCAAGTTCTGCTTTGTATACAGAATCAGTTGCACACAGATAAACAAGTGTAGTATAGCAAATTAATCAGTGCAGTCTTGTGAAGCGATTTGTTGCAATTCATTGAAACTAAGACAAATTTGGGCAAAAGGATGGAAAAAAGAAGCTCGATACAATCTGAGTCGCATGGGACCTGGCCGCTCACTTGTGCTGCATGGCATATTGAAGCTGGGTGTATGAGGACATGTCTGTATGATGAATGCTATACCCTTTAGTGAAATTTAAGTGTGGGTAGATGGTTACTATTTAGTGGTCCACAGTGCAGTATGCTAAATAAATGTGCTGTAGCCTTAGCTTACAATATTGACCAGTCAAGTATCCTATTGTATTGTGTTGCTGTACAGATGTGTCCACACTAAACTATTTACAATTGTGGCAAATAGCTCTGTTTGGTGTGCCACAGATTATGACTCTAAGCTGACTTTATAGAAGCCCCTTTGCTACAAAAATACTGATCCTAAGCACCTTTGGATGCAGCTACAATGCAACACAGACAGTAAGTCAACAAATAAGTAAGCAAGTCTTAGGGCCTTATTCAAGTCGCATCAACCGCAGTTTTTGAGAAAGGTGCGCACCACACGAGCAGGTCCCTTCCTGCGTGTGCGTGAACAGTTAATGCGAGTGTATCGCATTAACTGCGAACGCCTCTGCCTGATTGACAGGCAGAGGTGTAGGTGGGGCAGCGACCGAGTGTTTTCGAGGCAGCGTCGGGGAAACGGGCATTTCGGCAGCGTTTTAGCTCTGATCGAGAAAATGGCAGCAGGACTACTGCCGTCGCAGGCAGACTGCGCCAGCAGGAGGCATCCACAATTTCTGCGACCATGCTATAATTGCGGTGCGTTCGCAATTACAGAGTGATCGCAGTGGGGGGCGGCGGGTCGCATGCTGGGTCGCCTTTCCCTGCGATGGGTGGCCCCAGCATGCGATTGCAATGCTTACTGAATAAGGTCCTTAGACTAGCTACCTGTGGTGGAGCATCTACAGTAAGTCGACCATATGGCGCAAAAAGAATATGGGAATGAAGACCCATTAATATTGTAGCCTAGAATTGGTTAAGATCTGAGTTCCCTTCTTTATAGTTCTTACTAAATGGCATTACTTAAGTATAAATGAATGCTAAATTCACATAGTTGCTATTGATTTGTGCCTTTACTTATGTTGTCCTTCTTTCCATCCTAGTCCCCCCTCCATTTTATTCTGTACTCCTCCTCATGTCCCATTCTACTTTTCCTCTTATTTGTCTAAAGCAGAGGTTCTCAAACTCGGTCCTCGGGGGCACACACAGTGCATGTTTTGCAGGTCACCCAGCAGGTGCACAGGTGTATTAATTACTCACTGACACATTTTAAAAGGTCCACAGGTGGAGCTAATTATTTCACTTGCGATTCTGTGAGGAGACCTGTAAAACATGCACTGTGTGTGCCCCCGAGGACCGAGTTTGAGAACCTCTGGTCTAAAGAGATACTTAAAAAAAAAAAAAAAAAGCTCTGGACTAGAGATGACCATCAACTGTCGATGATTACAAACCATCGATGAACAATGGTTTTAACATTTTTACCATAGATGTGAAGGTTTTTTTCACTTACACAGATGGATACAAAGTGTTTGTAACTAATGGCAGTTTGGGAGGGAGAACGCCAGATTATGAAGCTCAGTAGCACAGCGTTATGCGCACCTCCTATATGTCAATTCATACGAGTAGAAGCTGATGTGTATGAAGCGGCATAGGAAGAACGCTGCACTTCTAAGTTGGTAACCGCGACACTGCTTGACCTCTTCCGGAGGTGAGAATAACGCCGTGCTACTGAGCTTTGTAGTCCGGTGCTGTCCCTCCCAAACAACCATTAATAACAAGTACTTTGTATCCATCTATTTAAGTGAACCTTTACTGATGGCAAATACATCACTAGGTGAACCGTGTTGGATATACACAATTGCATCACAAGCATTTAAAGAGCTTTTGTGAAACCCTGGAGTGAGAACAGTCCATTTAATATTTTAATTATCTTTAATTACTTTTAGATTTATTGTTGTATTTATATGCTACATGTTTTATGATCTTTACAAGATTCTGTGTTAATAAAATTGTCAAAACGCTCCCTTGGTATTCAAACTACCTTTTATATAGTTGTTAGTCTTTTTTGCCATTTACAGTACTGCCAAATTAGGAGCTGCATTGTTTTTGTTACAATTGATAAAAGATTGTATAATAATCAAACAGAATTGGTGGCTTTTTAATCTGCAGGGACTACTTATTTTTTAGATGGATCCTTAAATTGTTTCTAATTTGTAAGACAGGCATTTTGGTTACATGTATCATTTTAATATGGGAAGATCATGAACAAAGCTTGGCTTGTCTGGGTTTGGTATGGGACCTCGACAGGATGCAGACGGTCAAAATACCGTCAGCGTCATCCAAATTGTCAGAATACTGACACTCTTTGGTACTGTAAGCACTGTAACCCTCCCCTTAACCCTCACCCACCCCTCCTGCAGCCTTGACTTTAACCCTCCTTTCTCGCAGCAGTAACCTAACCTTCCCCACCCGCAGCCTAACCCTGCTCTCCCACCCCGCAGCCTAACCCTAATACTTACCGGGATTCTTAGAGTTGAGATGCCGCAGTCGGTATTGTGATCATCGGCATCCTGTCGGGATGCTGACTGTATGCCCCCTTTCCTATTCAGCTATTTTGCTGCCTCAGTCCTCCCACTTAGTCAGCTGACTCTCGAGCTACAGGTAATGAAGAGGGGCTACAGATAAAGAGACCCCATCCATAATTATTAAACTGGAAAAAGTACAAAATAGGTGTTTGTACAACATAGATGATCTCTTATAAATATTTTTCAGTCATATGCAGAAAATGACCCCTAAATTAATGCCAATCAATTTATAATGTTTGGTATCAGGATACCACAAAATATGAAGTAGTGATACTGCATCAAATCCATCCATTTTTTTTCCTTACTATTTTGCCTGGCTTCTGTTTCATTCCACTGACTTATTCTTCTTTGTGTTGTACTTTTCCCATCTTCTTCCATTGTAGGAGCACATAGCCAAGCAATTTGGTGTCATGCAGTCTCAGATTGGCTACGACATCCTAGCTGAAGACACTATTACCGCGCTGCTACATAACAACCGGAAACTTCTAGAAAAGCATATCACTAAAACTGAAGTTGAAACTTTTGTCAGCCTGGTCAGGAAAAACCGTGAACCTCGGTAACTCCACTTTGTACTATTTTATAATTTTCTGATTCTTGTTTTGTGGTTTATTTAATCCCTATTGAATTTTGTTGTATGATGTGGAAGAAAGAAAAACTAAGAAACTAAATATTGTTTATCCCTGGGTTGGGGGGGCACTGTGTATAGGGGGCCAGTGGAGTGTATGACCTGGGGGGGGGGGATGGTTTAGGTCTATGAGGCCAGGGGGTAGTGTATGTCCTTGGGGCTGGTAAAGTGGGGGATGGCAGGACAGATAGTGTATGTCCCTGGAGCTGGGGGGCAATATATGTCTAGCAACCAGGAGGAGGGTTGTAGGGCAGGCAGTGCATGCCCCTGGGGATGAGGAAGTTAGTAGGGTGAATAGTGAATGTCCCTGGGTTTGGGAGTTAAGGTCCATACACACTGGGCCTATTTGCCCAGCGTGTATGCACAGAGATGATCGCTGACATCGCTGGGCTGAAAATCGCTCAGTGCATACACACTGAGCGCTTTTCCCCACTGCCCGGCGATGTCAGTGAGGGTGAGCGGCTTTCCATAGCTGGACGCAGTAGATGAACGGCGGCTGTCAGCGATGAAGCGGGAGCGCGCATCAGCGCTCACCGCTCATCGCTTGTCCATACACACTGGGCGGCTTTGAGCTGAAAGCAGCTCAACACACCAAAATTGAGCTGCTTTCGGCTCAAAATCGCCCAGTGTGTATGGGCCTTTACTGTGTCTAGGGGGCCGGGGGTAGGGTGGGGAGTGTATACCTCCTGAAAAAGTGAGCCCGACAAAGGATTTTATCTTTCTTTTTTCTGCACTAAGGAGTAGATTTACTAGATTTTATAAAAAGGAAGAGGGGAGGTGTCTCTCAAGAAACAGTATCCGTATGATAGTCGAACCTAAATAGGTCAACAGTCAATAAGTTGCCTCCATATGGGCGACAGGCATTAATTAGGTCAGTATGGTCAAAAGGTCTACATGGTCAATAGGTCGACATGTAAAAGGTCAACAGTGCTTATGATCAACAGGTACTAAAGGTTAACAGTTTCAAATGTTAGACATGACTATGGTCGACACAAGGTTTGTTTGGCTTTCTTTTTTTTTCAACTTCTTCATACTTTACCATCCACGTGGACTATGATTGTGAATATTAACCTGTGCTGAGCGCAGTGAGCATAGTAAGCCATGTGAGCAGGTTATATGTGCTTTGACGTAGAAAACTTAAAAATGCTGTGTCAACCTTTTTTGTGTCGACAAATTTTCGTTGACTTTTTGTACCTGTTGACCTTTTCCATTGTCTACCTTTTACTTGTCCACCAAATAACCATCAACCTTTTGACCCAGTCGACCTTTTCCATGTCGACCATATTGGGGTTGACGTATTTACTGTTATCCTAATTAGGGTTGACCTAATGATCCATACCCTAAACAACATTTGGGGCCTAATTATTGCTATGTGGACCAAAAAGTTCTGCTATACCTCTGTACAGTTCAATCCCTTATTAACATGTATGTGAATATAATAGATAAGAAAAAAGGAATAAAAATTATACCAATAAGATGTCAATTATGTCCAGATATTTCTGCCTACATATTTCTGTACATGTATATCACTGCTATTGCTACTATTCCCACAATGTTTTCCTCTGTGTTCATACATGTCAATTTCTTCCAGGTTTCTGGATTATCTTTCAGATTTGTGTGTATCTAATCACATTGCCATCCCAGTAACTCAAGAACTCATCTGTAAATGTGTTCTAGATCCTAAAAACAGTGATATCCTTATAAAGACAGAGTAAGTACTTGTGTGTTCAGTTATTTTAAGCATTAATAATGCTGATGAGTAAAACTGAATTTGTGTACTTGTACTCCCTTTGACTCAATCTCATTGCAATATCCTGTATATAATACTGAGAGTTCTAAGTTATGACATTGCTTTATATTATTAAACGAAAAGTTTGCTTGCAACATTTTAGTTACAATCTGTAAGTGGCATTTAATACAAGAGTAAAGGGCATAAGCCAGAATAGAACGGTCACTCTATTAAGGATCTCTATTTTCATTCTGTGTCTTAGTCCAAAAAATTTAGTAACAAAATACATTTCTTTAGAAGAATGTATACTGTCTTACTCACAAATAGTCACTCATTAACCTACAAAATTCCCCTAGTCCCACATGTCGTTTTGACATTGTTCCATTTTCTTATAATTGATTGGCTATAAACTCATATGCTCCAAAACAAAGAGTTCCTTGTTTTGTAATCCATTGAGCAGCAGCTCCCGCATTGTAATCTCTGCAGAGAAGGAATCTTTGCAGCTACGTAAATCACTCTTAATCACCACATTATTTAACTAAGAAATAAAAAAAATACTTTGTAGAACTAAGAGTTGGGGGACACATATTCATTGCTCTCTATGGATCTGTACAGCACTAAAATTAAATATGTACTATTAAAGTTATTGCAATTTAGCTATATACAGTGATGACATGGTCATGCATGGCTGTCATGACATTTTGCAGATTATTAGTGTAGAGTCTTTGGCCGGGATGTAATGGGAGCCGATAACGGCAAAATGTCCAATGTTTGCAGCTATAGCCGCAAACTTCTGGCATTTTTCATAGTCGGCTAATGTAAAAGCGGCCGCAAACCAGAATTTTAAGGAGCTTTCGGCTCTAAAGTAGAGAGCCCAATAAAATGTCGGATCCAGATGGTTTGTCCCTTTTAAATATACAACTCGGCCGATGTAATGGAGTCCAATATTGCAAGTCGGACACAAAAGAGCTCTAAAACTCTCAAAGAATTTAGAGGTGTTTTTTTGGCTGAGTTGGTTATGAAAATGTTGGAAATCAATTTTATATAAGTACACTTATATAAGTACTTTTCTCTGACGTCCTAGTGGATGCTGGGAACTCCGTAAGGACCATGGGGAATAGACGGGCTCCGCAGGAGACTGGGCACTCTATAAGAAAGATTTGGTACTATCTGGTGTGCACTGGCTCCTCCCTCTATGCCCCTCCTCCAGACCTCAGTTAGATTTCTGTGCCCGGCCCGAGCTGGTTGCACACTAGGAGCTCTCCTGAGCTTCTAGAAAGAAAGTTTAAATTAGGTTTTTTATTTTACAGTGAGACCTGCTGGCAACAGGCTCACTGCATCGAGGGACTAAGGGGAGAAGAAGCGAACCTACCTGCTTGCAGCTAGCTTGGGCTTCTTAGGCTACTGGACACCATTAGCTCCAGAGGGATCGACCGCAGGACCCGTCCTTGGTGTTCGTTCCCGGAGCCGCGCCGCCGTCCCCCTTACAGAGCCAGAAGCATAAAGATGGTCCGGAAAATCGGCGGCAGAAGACTTCAGTCTTCACCAAGGTAGCGCACAGCACTGCAGCTGTGCGCCATTGCTCCTCATACACACTTCACACTCCGGTCACTGAGGGTGCAGGGCGCTGGGGGGGGCGCCCTGAGAAGCAATAATATCACCTTGGCTGGCAAAATAACCACAATATATAGCCCCAGAGGCTATATATGTGGTAATTACCCCTGCCAGAATACAGAAAAATGCGGGAGAAAAGTCCGCCGAAAAAGGGGCGGGGCCATCTCCCTCAGCACACCGGCGCCATTTTCTCTTCACAGTGTAGCTGGAAGACAGCTCCCCAGGCTCTCCCCTGTAGTTTTCAGGCTCAAAGGGTTAAAAAGAGAGGGGGGGCACTAAATTTAGGCGCAATATTATTTATACAAGCAGCTATTGGGGAAAATTCACTCAGTGATAGTGTTTATCCCTGCATTATATAGCGCTCCGGTGTGTGCTGGCATACTCTCTCTCTGTCTCCCCAAAGGGCTGTGTGGGGTCCTGTCCTCAGTCAGAGCATTCCCTGTGTGTGTGTGCGGTGTGTCGGTACGGCTGTGTCGACATTTTTGATGAGGAGGCTTATGTGAAGGCGGAGCAGATGCCGATAAATGAGATGTCGCCCCCTGTGGGCCGACACCAGAGTGGATGGATAGGTGGAAGGTATTAACCGACAGTGTCAACTCCTTACATAAAAGGCTGGATGACGTAACAGCTGTGGGACAGCCGGCTTCTCAGCCCGCGCCTGCCCAGGCGTCTCAAAGGCCATCAACGCTCCCTCAGATGGCAGACACAGATGTCGACACGGAGTCTGACTCCAGTGTCGACGAGGTTGAGACATATACACAATCCACTAGGAACATCCGTTACATGATCCCGGCAATAAAAAATGTGTTACACATTTCTGACATTAACCCAAGTACCACTAAAAACAAAAAAGGGTTTTATGTGTGGGGAGAAAAAGCAGGCAGTGTTTTGTTCCCCCATCAAATGAGTGAATTAAGTGTGAAAAAGCGTGGGTTCCCCCGATAAGAAACTGGTAATTTCTAACAAGTTACTGATGGCGTACCCTTTCCCGCCAGAGGATAAGTTACGCTGGGAGATATCCCCTAGGGTGGATAAGGCGCTCACACGTTTGTCAAAAAAGGTGGCACTGCCGTCTTAGGATACGGCCACTTTGAAGGTACCTGCTGATAAATAGCAGGAGGCTATCCTGAAGTCTGTATTTACACACTCAGGTACTAGACTGAGACCTGCAGACTGCTGCAGCGTGGTCTGTACCCCTTTCAAACAGGGATACTATTTTGCGAACATAAGACGTCGTCTTATATATGAGGGATGCAGAGAGGGATATTTTGCCGGCTGGCATCCAGAATTATTGCAATGTCCATTCTGTCAGGAGGGTATTAGAGACCCGACACTGGACAGGTGATGCTGACTTTAAAAGGCACATAGAGCCTTATAAGGGTGAGGAATTGTTTGGGGATGGTCTCTGGGACCTCGTATCCACAGCAACAGCTGGGATGAAATTTTTTTACCTCAGGTTTCCTCACAGCCTAAGAAAAGCACTGTATTATCAGGTACAGTCCTTTCGGCTTCAGAAAAGCAGGCGGGTCAAAGGCGCTTCCTTTCTGCACAGAGACGAGGGAAGAGGGAATAAGCTGCACCAGCAGCCAGTTCCCAGAATCAAAATTCTTCCCCTGCTTCCTCTGAGTCCACCGCATGACGCGGGGGCTCCACAGGCGTAGCCAGGTACGGTGGGGGGCCGCCTCAAAAATTTCAGCGATCAGTGGGCTCGCTCACAGGTGGATTCCTGGATCCTTCAAGTAGTATCTCAGGGGTACAAGCTGAAAGTCGAGGCGTCTCCCCCCCGCCGTTTTCCTCAAATCTGCCTTGCCGACAACTCCCTCAGGCAGGGAGGCTGTGCTAGAGGCAATTCACAAGCTGTATTCCCAGCAGGTGATAGTCAAGGTGCCCCTACTTCAACAAGGACGGGGTTACTATTCCACACTGTTTGTGGTACCGAAACCAGACGGTTCGGTGAGACCCATTTTAAATTTGAAATCCTTGAACACTTACATAACAAAATTCAAGTTCAAGATGGAATCGCTCAGGGCGGTTATTGCAAGCCTGGACGAGGGGGATTACATGGTATCCCTGGACATCAAGGATGCTTACCTGCATGTCCCCATTTACCTTCCTCACCAGGAGTACCTCAGATTTGTGGTACAGGATTGCCATTACCAATTCCAGACACTACCGTTTGGACTGTCCACGGCACCGAGGGTGTTTACCAAAGTAATGGCAGAAATGATGATGCTCCTTCGAAAAAAGGGAGTTTTAATTATCCCGTACTTGGACGATCTCCTTATAAAGGCGAGGTCCAGGGAGCAGTTACTGGTCGGAGTAGCACTATCTCGGGAAGTGCTACAACAGCATGGCTGGATTCTAAACATTCCAAAGTCATCATCTCTAGTCAGAGACCTCCTAAAACCAAAACGGGTATCGGTGCATCACTGCACACGAGTCCTGGGAAAAATGGTGGCTTCATACGAAGCAATTCCATTCGGCAGGTTCCATGCAAGGACCTTCCTGTGGGACCTCTTGGACAAGTGGTCGGGATCGCATCTTCAGATGCATCAACTGATAACCCTGTCTCCTAGGAGCAGGGTGTCTCTACTGTGGTGTCTGCAGAGTGCTCATCTTCTAGAGGGCCGCAGTTTCGGCATACAGGACTGGGTCCTGGTGACCACGGATGCCAGCCTTCGAGGCTGGGGAGCAGTCACACAGGGAAGAAACTTCCAAGGACTATGGTCAAGTCAGGAGACTTCCCTGCACATAAATATTCTGGAACTGAGGTCCATTTACAATACCCTAAGTCAGGCAAAACCCCTGCTTCGAAACCAGCCGGTACTGATCCAGTCAGACAACATCACGGCAGTCGCCCATGTGAACCGACAGGGCGGCACAAGAAGCAGGATGGCGATGGCAGAAGCCACAAGGATTCTCCGATGGGCGGAAAATCACGTCTTAGCACTGTCAGCAGTGTTCATTCCGGGAGTGGACAACTGGGAAGCAGACTTCCTCAGCAGACACGACCTACACCCGGGAGAGTGGGGACTTCATCCAGAAGTCTTCCTACTGTTGGTAAACCGTTGGGAAAGGCCACAGGTGGACATGATGGCGTCCCGCCTCAACAAAAGAGATATTGCGCCAGGTCAAGGGACCCTCAGGCGATAGTTGTGGACGCTCTAGTGACACCGTGGGTGTACCAGTCGGTTTATGTGTTCCCTCCTCTGCCTCTCAGACCAAAGGTACTGAGAATAATAAGAAAACGAGGAGGAAGAACGATACTCGTGGTTCCGGATGGGCCAAGAAGAGCTTGGTACCCAGAACTTACAGAAATAATATCAGAGGACCCATGGCCTCTACCGCTCAGACAGGATCTACTACAGCGGGGGCCCTGTCTGTTCCAAGACTTACCGCGGCTGCGTTGGACGGCATGGCGGTTGAATTCCGGATCCTAAAGCATAAGGGCATTCCGGAGTAAGTCATTCCTACGCTGATAAAAGACAGGAAAGTAGTAACCGCAAACCATTATCACCGTATTTGGCGAAAATTGGTTGCGTGGTGTGAGGCCAGGAAGGCCCCAACAGAGGAATTTCAGCTGGGTCGTTTTCTGCACTTCCTACAGTCGGGAGTGACTATGGGCCTAAAATTGGGTTCCATTAAAGTCCAGATTTCGGCTCTGTCGATTTTCTTCCAGAAAGAACTGGCTTCACTGCCTGAAGTTCAGACTTTTGTAAAGGGAGTGCTACATATTCAGCCCCCCTTTGTGCCTCCTGTGGCACTGTGGGATCTCAACGTGGTGTTGAGTTTCCTGAAATCACATTGGTTTGAGCCACTTAAAACTGTGGATCTGAAATATCTCACGTGGAAAGTGGTCATGTTATTGGCCTTGGCTTCGGCCAGGCGTGTGTCAGAATTGGCGGCTTTGTCATGTAAAAGCCCTTATCTGATTTTCCATATGGATAGGGCAGAATTGAGGACTCGTCCCCAGTTTCTCCCTAAGGTGGTATCAGCTTTTCACTTGAACCAACCTATTGTAGTGCCTGCGGCTACTAGGGACTTGGAAGATTCCAAGTTACTGGACGTAGTCAGGGCCTTAAAATTATATTTCCAGGACGGCTGGAGTCAGGAAAACTGACTCGCTTCTTATCCTGTAGGCACCCAACAAAATAGGTGCTCCTGCTTCTAAGCAGACTATTGCTCGCTGAATTTGTAGCACAATTCAGCTGGAGCATTCTGCGGCTGGATTGCCGCATCCTAAATCAGTAAAAGCCCATTCCACGAGGAAGGTGGGCTCATCTTGGGCAGCTGCCCGAGGGGTCTCGGCTTTACAACTTTGCCGAGCTACAACTTGGTCAGGGGCAAACACGTTTGCTAAATTCTACAAATTTGATACCCTGGCTGAGGAGGACCTTGAGTTCTCTCATTCGGTGCTGCAGAGTCATCCGCACTCTCCCGCCCGTTTGGGAGCTTTGGTATAATCCCCATGGTCCTTACGGAGTTCCCAGCATCCACTAGGACGTCAGAGAAAATAAGATTTTACTCACCGGTAAATCTATTTCTCGTAGTCCGTAGTGGATGCTGGGCGCCCATCCCAAGTGCGGATTGTCTGCAATACTTGTTTATAGTTATTGCCTAACTAAAGGGTTATTGTGGAGCCATCTGTTGAGAGGCTCAGTTATATTTCATACTGCTAACTGGGTATAATATCACGAGTTATACGGTGTGATTGGTGTGGCTGGTATGAGTCTTACCCGGGATTCAAAATCCTTCCTTATTGTGTCAGCTCTTCCGGGCACAGTATCCTAACTGAGGTCTGGAGGAGGGGCATAGAGGGAGGAGCCAGTGCACACCAGATAGTACCAAATCTTTCTTATAGAGTGCCCAGTCTCCTGCGGAGCCCGTCTATTCCCCATGGTCCTTACGGAGTTCCCAGCATCCACTACGGACTACGAGAAATAGATTTACCGGTGAGTAAAATCTTATTTTTTTTATACAAGCACATTTCCAATAAACACTTTTGCAATACATTTTGACAAAAAAAAAAACAACCAAAACTTTGATCTCTAAAAGTAGTCTGTGTAGTATCCATGTCATTTTTGCACATTTTGCACAGGAAAATGCGTTTGATACACAAAGAGGTGTATTTGTATGCACAAGCATCTTATGGTAATTTAAATGTTATGCGGCATGGCTATATTCTGTTTGTAATTGCGACTGTATCAGCATACCTAATTATGTTACAGTGTTTGGCTGGAATACACTTATGGTCATTTAAATGAATAGCAACTGCATCTGCATACAAAATGTTATGCTACAGTGTTTTCCAGCCAAACACTGTAACATAATTAGGTATGCTGATACAGTCGCAATTACACACAGAAAATAGCCATGTTGCATATAATTTAAATCAGCATAATCCTGAAGGGCTGGGGTTTATTTAGGACGTGTAATGCTTTCATCATAAGACTTTTGGGGGTCAGTGGGTGACTTTTTCTGACATTGTGGTCCTCCTATACTATAAGACGCATTCTGGTTGGTCCAAAAATATTGGACGTTTTCTAGTATAAATACCGTGACAACTCGGATCCGATCTGCAAAAGCCGGGAAATAGATGCACGCCATTACATTGGCCGAGTTCCGGGAAATAGACGCACATTTATAACATCCGATGTGGTGTGATGATTTCCTGGGCGGCATTATCGGCTCCCATTACATCCTGGCCTTTGTATGGTGTGCATGACATCTGTTTTGAAACTGATTTACACCTAACACTGGTTTGGAGTACATCATCTTTACTCTCATATAAAATGCCAGGTATTTCTGTTATCATTTGAGCAAAGTACCTGGGTAGACTGGCGTGGAGACTGGGGTGACTGATGATGACGGGCGGACTTGGAAAGTTGATGGTCTTTTGGACAAATAACCTTGGCTCTTCAGGACAATAACCACAGACACCTGGGTGTAAGACTCGTAGAGTGCACCAGCAGGTCTTCTTGCCTATAAGAGCCGCTTTTCCCTTAAGGCTTTATGCGCCTACCAGTACTGGGATGCCCACCAGGACTTCTACCACTGGCGACAGTACAAGTTTATCCCCAAGATGAACAGAGTTATCTGTCGGTAGAAAAGACAAGGGGGGAGATGTACTAAGCCTGAAAGGTGATAAATATCACTGTGATAAAGCACCAGCCAATCAGCTCCTAACTGCCATGTAACAGGCTGTGTTTGAAAAATGACAGATAGGAGCCGATTGGCTGGTGCTTTATCACAGTGATATTTATCACTTTTCAAGCTTAGTACATCTGGTCCAAGAAGAGAAAGACTGGTAATAGGAATGGGTATGAGGGCAGACTAACAGAGCTGAGACAATGTAGAAAGATGGAAGAGGCCAGGGAGAGACACTGTAATGAAATGGGGCTGTGGTAATAGAGGTAAATGTGGTGTTTATGCATGAAGCAGCTGAATGCAAATAACTATGCTAATGGACAGTAGCAGAAAAACCAAAGAGAAAGACAAGACAAAGAACAAATACTCTGTGGAGGAAACCACACTACACCTGATGCTAGGCAGACAGGATCCAGACAGGACTGGGTCTAGCAAAGATTCTCTAGTACGAGAGTTCACAGGGCTGGCAGTTACTCAAAAGAAGCAGGAACTAGAACCAGCATTTTGGGGGTGACCAGGAAGGAAATATAAATGGTGCTGCACCAATCACCTGCTGGGTGAAGATAATGATAATCTTTGTGCAGCTGTGCTGTTGCATGTCCCTCACATATACTAATCACCTGGCAATAGGGAATGCTCTCTGCCTCTGGCGTCCCTGTTGCCAGGTATCTAGCAGTTCCCAACATGCAGAGCACCCGACACCAGCCTGTTGCTAGGCGCCAGGCAGGGACCAGCGGCCCTATCATCCGAAAGAGACACAGCGTCCTGGTCACCAGGCAACAGCCGGGACCCACGTCTCCCCGCGGCCGCCGTGCGGCTACTTTCAATTTCAATGTTATTGCTCTTAACATACATAATAATTTGGTAATATACATTGTGATCGTTAACATTTTTAATTGTGTAATATTTGCAGGCTAAGACCAGTAAAAGAGATGTCCCAGTCCGCGGACTATATGAGTATTGATTACTGCGAAGAGGAGGTGTGGCTAATCTGGTTAGACAAAAACAATGACACACTTGAGAAGAGCATCCGGCAGTTATCGCAGGAAGCGCGGGCTGGGAATGTACACGATGAGAATATACTGAAATACTATAGGTATGTGTAGGTATGCTGGGACACACTGGGAAGGCTCCAGGTACTGTAGGTATATTGATTGGCAAGTATAAACATTCCCTATTCCTCACAAATGATTCCTCCTTTCTCTTACTTTCTAGTTATACTTCTTTAGGGCCTCATTCATCCAGTTTCCTCTATAGCTTTACCTTCACTGAATAAGCTTTCTGATTCTGCCATTTCTACAGTGCTTACTTTTCTCTGACGTCCTAGTGGATGCTGGGACTCCGTAAGGACCATGGGGAATAGCGGCTCCGCAGGAGACAGGGCACAAAATAAAAGCTTAAGGATCAGGTGGTGTGCACTGGCTCCTCCCCCTATGACCCTCCTCCAAGCCTCAGTTAGATTTTTGTGCCCGGCCGAGAAGGGTGCAATCTAGGTGGCTCTCCTGAGCTGCTTAGAATAAAAGTTTAGTTAGGTTTTTTTATTTTCAGTGAGTCCTGCTGGCAACAGGCTCACTGCATCGTGGGACTAAGGGGAGAAGAAACGGACTCACCTGAGTGCAGAGTGGATCGGGTTTCTTAGGCTACTGGACACTAGCTCCAGAGGGACGATCACAGGTTCAGCCTGGATGGGTCACCGGAGCCGCGCCGCCGTCCCCCTTACAGAGCCAGAAGAGACGAAGAGGTCCGGTGAAATCGGCGGCAGAAGACATCCTGTCTTCAGACTAAGGTAGCGCACAGCACCGCAGCTGTGCGCCATTGCTCTCAGCACACTTCACACTCCGGTCACTGAGGGTGCAGGGCGCTGGGGGGGGAGCGCCCTGAGACGCAATATAACAGAATACCTTAGGTGGCAAAACAGAATACATCACATATAGCTCCTGGGCTATATGGATGTATTTTAATCCCCTGCCATTTTACACAAAAAAGCGGGAGATAAGGACGTCGTGAAGGGGCGGAGCCTATCTCCTCAGCACACAAGCGCCATTTTCCCTCACAGCTCCGCTGGAAGGACGGCTCCCTGACTCTCCCCTGCAGTCCTGCTTCAGAATCAGGGTAAAAAAGAGAAGGGGGGGCATTTTTGGCAGCAAATAACGATAATAACAGCAGCTATAAGGGAATAACACTTATATAAGGTTATCCCTGTATATATATATATAGCGCTGGGTGTGTGCTGGCAGACTCTCCCTCTGTCTCTCCAAAGGGCTAAGTGGGGTCCTGTCCTCTATCAGAGCATTCCCGGTGTGTGTGCTGTGTGTCGGTACGCGTGTGTCGACATGTATGAGGAGGAAAATTATGTGGAGGCGGAGCAGTTGCCTGTGTTGGTGATGTCACCCCCTAGGGAGTCGACACCTGACTGGATGATTGTATTTAAACAATTAAGTGATAATGTCAGCAATTTGCAAAAAACTGTTGACGACATGAGACAGCCGGCAAATCAATTAGTGCCTGTCCAGGCGTCTCAGACACCGTCAGGGGCGCTAAAACGCCCGTTACCTCAGTGGGTCGACACAGACCCTGACACAGATACTGAGTCTAGTGTCGACGGTGACGAGACAAACGTAATGTCCAGTAGGGCCACACGTTACATGATCACGGCAATGAAAGAGGCATTGAACCTTTCTGACACTACAAGTACCACAAAGAAGGGTATTATGTGGGGTGAGAAAAAACTACCAATATTTTTTCCTGAGTCAGAGGAAATAAATGAGGTGTGTGAAAAAGCGTGGGTTTCCCCCGATAAAAAACAGCTAATTTCTAAAAAATTATTAGCATTATATCCTTTCCCGCCAGAGGTTAGGGCGCGTTGGGAAACACCCCCTAGGGTAGATAAGGCGCTCACACGTTTATCAAAACAAGTAGCGTTACCGTCTCCTGATACGGCTACCCTAAAAGAACCAGCTGATAGAAGGCTGGAAAATATCCTAAAAAGTATATACACACATACTGGTGTTATACTGCGACCAGCAATCGCCTCAGCCTGGATGTGCAGTGCTGGAGTCGCATGGTCGGATTCCCTGACCGAGAATATTGATACCCTGGATAGGGACAATATTTTGTTAACTATAGAACATTTAAAGGATGCATTACTATATATGCGTGATGCACAGAGGGATATTTGCACCCTGGCATCAAGAGTAAGTGCTATGTCCATCTCTGCCAGAAGAGCGTTATGGACGCGACAGTGGTCAGGGGATGCGGATTCCAAACGGCACATGGAAGTATTGCCGTATAAAGGGGAGGAGTTATTTGGGGCTGGTCTATCGGACCTGGTGGCCACGGCAACGGCTGGAAAATCCACCTTTTTACCCCAGGTCACTCCACATCAGCAGAAAAAGACACCGTCTTTTCAAACTCAGTCCTTTCGTTCCCATAAGTACAAGCGAGCAAAAGGCCACTCTTTTCTGCCCCGGGGCAGAGGAAGAGGAAAAAGACTGCACCATGCAGCCGCTTCACAGGAGCAGAAGCCCTCCCCTGCTTCTGCCAAGTCTTCAGCATGACGCTGGGGCTTTACAAGCAGACTCAGATATGGTGGGGGCCCGTCTCAAGAATTTCAACGCGCAGTGGGCTCACTCGCAAGTGGATCCCTGGATTCTACAGGTAGTATCGCAGGGGTACAAACTGGAATTCGAGGCGTTTCCCCCTCGTCGTTTCCTGAAGTCTGCTTTACCAAAGTCTCCCTCCGACAGGGAGGCAGTTTTGGAAGCCATTCACAAGCTGTATTCCCAGCAGGTGATAATCAAGGTACCCCTCCTGCAACAAGGAAAGGGGTATTATTCCACGCTGTTTGTGGTACCGAAGCCGGACGGCTCGGTGAGACCAATTTTAAATCTGAAATCCTTGAACACTTACATAAAAAGGTTCAAATTCAAGATGGAGTCACTCAGAGCAGTGATAGCAAACCTGGAAGAAGGGGACTATATGGTGTCTCTGGACATCAAAGATGCTTATCTCCACGTCCCGATATACCCTTCTCACCAAGGGTACCTCAGGTTTGTAGTACAAAACTGTCATTATCAGTTTCAGACGCTGCCGTTTGGATTGTCCACGGCACCTCGGGTCTTTACCAAGGTAATGGCCGAAATGATGATTCTTCTACGAAGAAAAGGCATTTTAATTATCCCTTACTTGGACGATCTCCTGATAAGGGCAAGATCCAGGGAACAGTTAGAAGTCGGAGTAGCACTATCTCAGGTAGTGTTACGTCAGCACGGGTGGATTCTAAATATTCCAAAATCGCAGCTGATTCCAACGACACGTCTACTGTTCCTAGGAATGATTCTGGACACAGTCCAGAAGAAGGTGTTTCTCCCGGAGGAGAAGGCCAGGGAGTTATCCGAGCTAGTCAGGAACCTCCTAAAACCAGGACAGGTCTCAGTGCATCAGTGCACGAGGGTCCTGGGGAAAATGGTGGCTTCTTACGAAGCGATTCCATTCGGAAGATTCCATGCAAGAACATTTCAGTGGGATCTACTGGACAAATGGTCCGGATCGCATCTGCAGATGCATCAGCGGATAACCCTGTCGCCAAGGACAAGGGTGTCTCTCCTGTGGTGGCTGCAGAGTGCTCATCTACTAGAGGGCCGCAGATTTGGCATTCAGGATTGGATCCTGGTAACCACGGATGCCAGCCTGAGAGGCTGGGGAGCAGTCACACAGGGAAGGAATTTCCAGGGCCTGTGGTCAAGCTTGGAAACGTCTCTTCATATAAACATTCTGGAACTAAGGGCCATTTACAATGCCCTAAGTCAAGCAAAACCTCTGCTTCAGGGTCAGGCGGTGTTGATCCAATCGGACAACATCACGTCAGTCGCCCACGTAAACAGACAGGGCGGCACGAGAAGCAGGAGGGCAATGGCAGAAGCTGCAAGGATTCTTCGCTGGGCGGAAAATCATGTGATAGCACTGTCAGCAGCATTCATTCCGGGAGTGGACAACTGGGAAGCAGACTTCCTCAGCAGACACGACCTTCACCCGGGAGAGTGGGGACTTCACCCAGAAGTCTTCCACCTGATTGTAAACCGTTGGGAAAAACCAAAGGTGGACATGATGGCGTCACGTCTAAACAAAAAACTGGACAGATATTGCGCCAGGTCAAGGGACCCTCAGGCAATAGCAGTGGACGCTCTGGTAACGCCGTGGGTGTACCAGTCAGTGTATGTGTTCCCTCCTCTGCCTCTCATACCAAAAGTACTGAGAATCATAAGAAGGAGAGGAGTAAGAACTATACTCGTGGTTCCGGATTGGCCAAGACGGACTTGGTACCCGGAACTTCAAGAGATGCTCACGGACGAACCGTGGCCTCTACCTCTAAGAAAAGACCTGCTACTGCAGGGGCCTTGTCTGTTCCAGGACTTACCGCGGCTGCGTTTGACGGCATGGCGGTTGAACGCCGGATCCTGAGGGAAAAAGGCATTCCAGAAGAAGTCATCCCTACTCTGGTCAAAGCCAGGAAGGACGTAACTGCAAAACATTATCACCGCATTTGGCGTAAATATGTTGCGTGGTGTGAGGCCAAGAAGGCCCCTACAGAGGAATTTCAACTGGGTCGTTTCCTTCATTTCCTGCAAACAGGACTGTCTATGGGCCTAAAATTAGGGTCCATTAAGGTTCAAATTTCGGCCCTGTCGATTTTCTTCCAGAAAGAACTGGCTTCAGTACCTGAAGTTCAGACATTTGTAAAAGGGGTGCTGCACATACAGCCTCCTTTTGTGCCTCCAGTGGCACCTTGGGATCTCAATGTGGTGTTGAGTTTTCTAAAGTCACATTGGTTTGAACCACTTTCCACTGTGGACTTAAAATATCTCACATGGAAGGTGTCGATGCTGTTAGCCTTGGCTTCAGCCAGGCGTGTGTCAGAATTGGCGGCTTTATCATATAAAAGCCCTTACTTAATTTTTCATTCTGACAGGGCGGAATTGAGGACTCGTCCTCAATTTCTACCTAAGGTGGTTTCTGCATTTCACATGAACCAACCTATTGTGGTACCTGCGGCTACCAGGGACTTAGAGGACTCTAAGTTGCTTGACGTTGTCAGGGCCTTGAAAATATATGTTTCCAGGACGGCTGGAGTCAGAAAATCTGACTCGCTGTTTATCCTGTATGCACCCAACAAGCTGGGTGCTCCTGCTTCTAAGCAGACGATTGCTCGTTGGATTTGTAGTACAATTCAGCTTGCACATTCTGTGGCAGGATTGCCACAGCCAAAATCAGTAAAAGCCCATTCCACAAGGAAAGTGGGCTCATCTTGGGCGGCTGCCCGAGGGGTCTCGGCTTTACAACTTTGCCGAGCAGCTACTTGGTCAGGGGCAAACACGTTTGCTAAATTCTACAAATTTGATACCCTGGCTGAGGAGGACCTGGAGTTCTCTCATTCGGTGCTGCAGAGTCATCCGCACTCTCCCGCCCGTTTGGGAGCTTTGGTATAATCCCCATGGTCCTTACGGAGTCCCAGCATCCACTAGGACGTCAGAGAAAATAAGATTTTACTTACCGATAAATCTATTTCTCGTAGTCCGTAGTGGATGCTGGGCGCCCATCCCTAGTGCGGATTGTCTGCAATACTTGTATATAGTTATTGTTACAAAGATTCGGGTTATTATTGTTGTGAGCCATCTTTTCAGAGGCTCCTTTGCGTTTATCATACTGTTAACTGGGTTCAGATCACAAGTTGTACGGTGTGATTGGTGTGGCTGGTATGAGTCTTACCCGGGATTCAATATCCTTCCTTATTATGTACGCTCGTCCGGGCACAGTATCCTAACTGAGGCTTGGAGGAGGGTCATAGGGGGAGGAGCCAGTGCACACCACCTGATCCTTAAGCTTTTATTTTGTGCCCTGTCTCCTGCGGAGCCGCTATTCCCCATGGTCCTTACGGAGTCCCAGCATCCACTACGGACTACGAGAAATAGATTTATCGGTAAGTAAAATCTTATTATTTGCTATCTCTATTTCTTATTCAGACCATATACTGTATATATCATACTGTGTGCCTTTTATTCTTGTGCACTTAACTGTGTCTTTTCCATGAACATTCCACAGATATCAGCTGAAGCTGTTTGCACGAATGTGCCTAGACCGTCAATACCTGGCTATACATGAAATTTCAAAGCAGTTGAGCGTTGATCTCATCTTCCTCTGCATGGCTGATGAAATGCTTCCCTTTGAGATCAGAGCCTCTTTCTGTCACCTCATGTTACATGTCCATGTTGACAGGGATCCTCAAGAGCTAGTTACTCCAGTCAAGTACGCCCGTCTTTGGACTGAAATCCCCTCAAGCATCACCATCAAGGAGTAAGGGCATCTCATTATATGTTTTTTATGAATAGTTATGACAATTTTATGGGCCTAAATCCATGGAAAATATTTCAAAACATGTAATGTGAAAGTCTTAGCAGAACTTTGCAAAAAATTCTAAAAGTTTAAAACAGAATATAAATTGAATATCTAATAATCCTGTAATTTGTTTAACTTGATGTTCCATAAATCTGTGTTCCATAAATCTGTATTCTTCTTTAGGGATATTGTATAAGAGAATTTTTGTAGGTAAAAGAAGATTATGGCAATTCAAAGAACTCACTGGTTAAAACTAGAGATGAGCGGGTTCGGATATAACGCCAGAATTAACGCCAGTTCGGTTTTATCTGGATTTTTCTTATTGGCTATCCAAAACACGTGACATCCGTGAGCCAATATCATGCCATTTTGAGATCCGAGTTAAACCGAACCCACTCATCTCTAGTTAAAACACCTCAGCATATGGTTTACTATGATAAAGTCTTATAGTGTTCGGTCATGTCGAAATGTCAAATGCCTGATTGCAGAATTCTCCAGTTGGTTGTATTCTAAATTCAAGAGGTTTAGCGTGAATGTTCATTTCATTATTATAGTGTGATATGTTTAGATAACTTAGCATTTCAAGATTACATAAAACCCATGCAAAATTAACATTTTATTACTACTTAATTTAAGATTTACGATCATCAAAAATTCCAACATGGCATTGATTTTGGGCCTACAGCATACACGTGCAATTTAAAAGCAAATTCCATAAAACCGTATTGGGGGCGCGATTATTTGCCCAATTGTTTTATCAGGAAATTCAATTGCAGCTGGTTTTTTCATCTGAAAAAAAAATTGGGGCTAAAACACATAGGATCCAGGATAATTTCCTAGTTCCATGTGTTGAATAAATCCCGGGGATCAGTTAGCCTCGGTAAATTATGTGGCAAATTGAATTCCACCTGTATGAGGTAGCAATTAATATTTTGCTACCATATTTGTGATTATGTTTTTGATTTTTCTTCATCCACACTTTTTCTTTTTTGTGTTGTATACACAGCTATGACTCCAACGTGAATGATTCAAGAGATGATAAGAAAAATAAATTCACAAACACAATGGAATTTGTGGAAGATTACCTGAACACTGTTGTCAGTGAATCTATGCCATTTGCCAATGAGGAAAAGAACAAACTAACATTTGAGGTGATATAAATAGAACATGAAATGCAGAAGTTCTTCTTTCTATGCTTTCTCCCATTTATATAGTGACTTTGTCTAGAAACTTTATGTGAACAATAGTTTGCACAGTATACTCATACAATAGATGTTCACAACCAGCTCCATCCTCCACTATAGTAGTGCCATCTGATAGGGTATTAGTATGCTCTGCCACAGTCATAATGTATCTACTCTACACGTCTATAAATAAAAAATGTATGTTGTCACAGTAGAGGTTGAGGAAGATATATCTGTTTAAGATCACTGAATTCCTAAAATTGTATAGACATAATAGAAAATTGATGACGTGATGACTTAAATTTTGTAGGTGGTCAGCCTGGCACGTCATCTCATATATTTTGGGTTCTACAGCTTCAGTGAACTTCTACGACTCACACGTACTCTTCTAGGGATTATAGATTGTGTCCATAATCCACAGGCGATGTTGCTGCATGCTATGTACAGTGAAGACTCATCAGGTAAGCAAGGAACTGGTCAATAGGACTTTATTGCTATTTTCTCCATTCATGTATTCCTAGAAGTAATATTTACTCTATGGATGGTGGGGGGTTTTCTTGTCAGGAATGTATGGCCTATTGTAAACTGTAAGACATGTCTGCTTCATCACAAAACAATGGGCAGCACTGCAACATAGCAAATGCTGGTACAGGTTGAGTATCCCATATCCATATATTCCGAAATACGGAGTATTCCGAAATACGGACTTTTTTGAGTGAGAGTGAGATAGTGAAATCTTTGTTTTCTGATGGCTCAATGTACACAAACTTTGTTTAATACACAGAGTTATTAAAAATATTGTATTAAATGACCTTCAGGCTGTGTGTATAAGGTGTATATGAAACATAAATGAATTGTGTGAATGTAGACACACTTTGTTTAATGCACAAAGTTATTAAAAATATTGGCTAAAATGACCTTCAGGCTGTGTGTATAAGGTGTATATGAAACATAAATGCATTCTGTGCTTAGATTTAGGTCCCATCGCCATGATATCTCATTATGGTATGCAATTATTCCAAAATACGGAAAAATCCGATATCCAAAATACCTCTGGTCCCAAGCATTTTGGATAAGGGAGACTCAACCTGTACTATGTATAATGTAGACTTGCAGCACATTTATTTTAGGCATACAGTTGGAATGAGCCTGTGTCACTTGGCACATAGATTACACCAATTTTCTTTAATCTGCGACACACTGCTTATGTTAAAAAATGTGTAATTAATAAATCATAGTATGCCATGTATGGTAGCTTGGAAGGTGCCTAATCGCAATGTTTTGGGAGCAAATAAAAAAGAGCAAGTGGCTGTATCTGCATACGAAATGCTATGTTACAGTGTTTTATATGAAAAGACTGCTGCAAAGCATTTTATATGCAGATACAGCCATAGCCGCACACAGAATATAGGCATGCTTCATATCATTTTAATAAGTAAAAGCTGCATGCACATCTTTATTATAAAGTAATCTCCCACTGTATGTGTCCAGTATTTAATGTTACAGCTTACTTAGTAGCCCTATGTCAGAGAGAGAACAGAATCTCTCCCTCACAGATCTAGTAGTGTCCATTGCTAACTGCAACTAACTGACTATACTTTAGTGGAGAGTCTAGTAAAAAGGATTGTATCTTCATTTTCTCTCTCCATGACTTACACAGGTTATATAATCATACCCTGACATGTAGTCATTGTTAGCAGGGTCACAGTATGGCTTCTCCCTATGTGCTTAAAGTTATTTCCCTTGCAGGTAGGTGAGGGAGGTGTGTGAAGGTTAGGAGTTGCTGTACTCACTTCCATGCAACTTTTTATATTAGCCCTCTGGGCTTTGCAACAGCTCCCAGCTGCTTTGAATCAGGCCACTGCTCCTCCTGTCAGTCAGTTTTAGGGTGGACACTTCTGGGGCTTGCTGCTGCTTCCAAAATCCTTCTTTTCCCTGGCACTGCCTCTAATCTGGGCATTTGACCAATGAGTGCAGACTCGCTAGACTGAGGGGCGGGTAAGCCTTTTTCTCCTCACCACTAAGCATTTGGAGCGCAGGAGCACAAAACATGATCAGTATAGATCCAGGCTTCCAGCTCCCTCAGTCACATCAGGTAACCCCCTCCTTGCCGCCTGATGGCTCCCTTACAACTTCAGCTGCGTCGGTTACCACGGTTTCTCCGCACTCCTCTCAGCTGCTGGTAGCCATCTCTGCCCTACCTTGTCCCGAGGAGCCGCACTGACTGGCTGTGACCCAGCAGCTGCCTGATTGCTGTTCAGCTACTCTAAGGGTCAGGCTGTCATATGCTCTTCTCTCCTTGCGCATGCCAGCTCTAATTCCTGCTAGTCACATGCCACTGGCTGTCCTCTCAGTGACCCTAAAGCACCCCAGTGTCTCTTTCTATGTGAGAGGGGGAAGGGGTTGTCATAACGCTGGAGGACATTCATTTAATGAAGTGATGCCCCAGTATAGGGGTATCACAGCTGCGTTTTTTTTAACCTTTGCTCTCAACTCAGAATCAGCCCCCATGTGTCTAAACCAAACATGCTGTAGTTTGCCTCTACCCTGAATTTCACTGATATCTGAGGAAAATGTAGCCACAATGTGGGGATACATGCTGTCCTCTGAATTTTGATCTGTATGAAACTAAATGCGGGTATTATATATATCCATGCACATGCACTGCTCTTCTTCACATGCTTGGTCAGATAGCCATCATCGTCAGTGCGCACATGCACCAGTCCTGAAATCAACATGATCTCTGTATATGCACAACAAAATTCTGACTACATGCTCACAACATGCCATCACGTAATTTAGCCTAGGTGCCATGGCCCTGTTGGCTCCCAGTTAAGCACATTATCACAGTGGAGTTGTGACTGAGGTGTGTGTGAAATGTGCAGTGCTAAAATTAATAATTGTGCCCTCAGAGTAACTGATTAGTTACTATAGCTTGTGTCTTGTGATTGGTTCCTTCAGCTGCCCATCACTTGAGATTAAGACATACTGTACACAGCTCACAGTGGATCATGACCCACTGGACATAAGAGTCACAGCTCACCAGGACCTAGACTTCCGGGACTGGACCTTACAGCCACCAGTCTGCTATTGCTTGTCAGCTGCACACTTGTGATTGGCACTCCCTGGAATCAATCATAGCCACAACACACCCAGACCTGGGTATGCATGATTGGCTCTGAACATACTATCTCACTAGTACTAACACCAATCATTCTGATGACTGAAAGCGCATAGGAAACTGGCCTCTCTTGCAGTCAGTCACCCACAGTCTACAGTGACCAACTTCGATTGGCCCCTTATTGCTGTCAGTCAATGACAACATAGGTAAAAAGGATATAAGCAGAAATCCCCTGTCTATTGGGCATATCCTTAGCTGCATCACCATGGTGCTGAGCACATAGGATACTCCCCTAGAGTCACTACTGATTGGCTCTTGAAGCAGTCACATGTTCTGGACACAAGAAATCAGTCAATAGAAGGAAGTGATTTTCTCTCACTAGTTGGATAACTTTGAACAAACTACACCAGGCGAAATGCGCGTCTGGATTACAGAAAGCCAAAACCTGTATTATTTGAATTTACTTTGTGGTTTATTTGTCATATATTCATACCGACTTATCAGCAACTCACCATCTCCTCTGTATTTTCCATTATCATTTCTGTATGGACTCCCTGTTGAGTTATCCTCATATACTGATCCTGCACTGGATGTCAGGATAGCACTGGGGATTCCCCCAACAGCAGATCCTCGCCCCATTTATTTTTTATTACAATACCAACGTTAATATATATAAACACCTTGTGGCTCTATTGAAACTATAACACTGCTGTAATTTAAAATAACACATTACAGGTTGAGTTTCCCATATCCGAAATGCATGGGACCGGAAGTATTTTAGCTTTTTCTGTGTTTTGGAATATTTGCATACCATAATGAGATTTCTTTGGGATGGGACCCAAGTCTAACACGAAATGCATTCATGTTTCCTATACATTGTATACATATGGTAATTACTGTATATACAATATTTTTGATAATTTTGTGCATGAAACATAAATCTAAAGTTTATTAACAAAGGGCCTAATTCAGACTTGATCATAGATATGCAAAAAAATGCACATCTACGATCAAATATTTTGACATATAGGGGGACGCCCAGCACAGGGTAAGTCCGCCCCGCATGACGGATCCAGCCCCCTCCCCCATAGACACACCAAAGCATCACGCGGTGGCGATGCTTTTGCATGTTTCGAGTAACCCTCGAAGGCAGACGGCTCCCCACCATGTTTAAGGGTCGCAGCGGCTGCGTGTGATGTCATGCTGCCACATCGATCTGCTCCAGTAACAGTCTGGACACGCCTGCACACGCTCAGATGTGCATAACTCGCTTCATAGCGATTTTAGCACAACAATGACAGGGTCTGAATTAGGCCCACTGAACCATTAGAAAGCAAAGGTGTCACTATCTCAGTCACGCTCCATAAATTTCGGATATCGGAATATTTCAGATTTCTGAATTTCGGATATGGGAGATTCAATCTGTTCTACTTTCAACAATTTGTGGACACCAATTTGACACATTGTCTATTTACTAAAATAACTTTGTTACAAAATTTGTTATAAACAGTTAATTCCTTTTTCATATTACGTAGGTTTACACAGAATATTGGGGGTAATTCAGAGTTGATCGCAGCATCAAATTTGTTAGCAGTTGGGCAAAACCATGTGCACTGCAGGGGGGGGCAGATATAACATTTGCAGATAGAGTTAGATTTGGGTGGGTTATTTTGTTTCTGTGCAGGGTAAATACTGGCTGCTTCATTTTTACACTGCAATTTAGATTGCAGATTGAACTCACCACACCCAAATCTAACTCTCTCTGCACATGCTATATCTGCCCCCCCCCCCCCTGCAGTGCACATGGTTTAGCCCAACTTCTAACAAATTTTCTGCTGCGATCAACTCTGAATTACCTCCATTATGCACATTTCAAAAAATGATATTGCCATGATAATAATTGACAATTATTGTGTAATTGTTAAGCTGGGTACACATTGGACGATATGTCGTCCGATCCAGCCGATCGGACCGACATATCGAGCACATCTAGTGTATAACCACTATGTTGCTGACGATGCATGCTCCCATGTGTCATCAGCGACATCCTCTTTCAGTTCTACATGTAGGACTGACGGGCGACGTCACTAGCAAGCCATGCTGCTGCCGCCTCCCCTCCATAGCTGCCGGCATCGGCAAGTATGTATGCACTTGCCAATACCGAGTCCTGTTGCCCGTGATGGCGTGCTGGGTGCACATTGATAAATGTATACCCAGCTTCAGTCTGCTCATATTTCTCAGGGTTGGTTTACACGGAATATTATGTAAATTTCATAAAAAGATAATTGCAGTGATTATAATTTACTATTATTTTGTAATTGTTAGTCTGTATCTGATTTATAACAATAATATGTATACTGTACTGATTTAGTACTACTGGAATGCAGTCAAAATGCCGGCAGTTGGGATTCCAACAGTCAGAAGACTGACAGCAGGATCCCAACGGCTAGAATCCCGACACATCACGGAGATAAGTTCCAGGGTTGGATTTAGGGTTAGGCACTAGGGGGGAGTGTTAAGGTTAGGCTGCGGAGGTGGGGGAGGTTAGGGTTAGCTTGCAGGAGGAGTGGGTTAGGGTTAGGATTAGAGGTAGGAAGAAAATACTTGCCGGGATGTGTCGGAATTCTGGCCGTCGGGATCCTCCTGTTGATCTTCTGACTGTTTGAATACCGACTGCCGGGATTTCGTACCCAACCCAGTACTACCAAGTGCTGATCTGAAAAAATATTTAAGGGTACATCCTGGAATCAGTGAGTTAAGGGTATACAAACTCTAGGTGTCGTGAATAGAGGACAATATATTTATGTATTCTGTAATATATGATTACCATAAATCCCTACCGATACCTTGAATTATTAAGCTCTGAAGTTATTTGTGTTATTGACCCATGTGGGTATCATTATGGTATGAGCACACAATTATGCCTCAACTAATTTTGCCTCAACTATAATGATAATTTCTATTTTTGTAACCCGTGAGCCTTTGCAAGCATAGGGCAGTTCCCTGTCCATGATATCTTGTGTAGGCCATGCTAATAGGTAGAAACTATTATTAATTTTTGCTAAGAGTACCCCACAAAGGAATTGTGTCTCTTATTACTCTGTTGTTCCAGTGCTTAAAAATTGCAAGCTCTGTCCACAATACGGGCTTGAGTGCACCTCAGCATGAGCCCCAGAGTGATGTATTGTAGCAAATTTGCCAAAAGATTCAATATAATGGAAATCTACTGAATGCACTGGGAAATTGTTGTGTATTACAAACCCTGTTGTTGATGTAGTTTGTTCTATGTATGGTACATGGTAGTAGCCAATGCTTGTTTAATGCTATATAACAGAGTACATTGCATCTTGAATAACTCTAAAAATGTTATCAGAAAGAAAAATGTGTGTAGACTTTACTGATCACATTCTGGATCAATTTGGTGTGTTTTATTTTGTCAGAAAAAAATGTGAGGCGATCTATACAAGGAATGGGTCAGATGATGTCTACAATGGTCCTGACTCGGAAGCCATCCGTGTTCAGTTCTTCATCACCTATTCCTTCTGTAGTCAGTCAGGGTACTTCTAAGAGGAAGAGCGTGGACACTGAAAACATTACTGTGATGGAGACCAAACTAAAGATACTGGAGATCCTTCAAGTGAGTATGCACTGCATGGATTGGTTAGAGCGTATTATCTGTAAATATTGAAGCATACATTACATTTCAGATCTTACAGTACATCTGCTCTCCCAATCCTTACAAGCCTCTTTGGTTTTTCCTCCTCAGTTCATCCTAAATGTAAGACTGGATTACAGAATATCGTATCTGCTCTCCGTCTTCAAGAAAGAATTTGTTGAAGTTTTCCCCATGCAAGACAGTGCAGCCGATGGGACAGCTCCTGCCTTTGATAACTCAAGTAAATCAAATACATATATGTAATAGGTGTCACAATCCCTATAGTTCTAGCATTACATCCTATGTATTACTTTTTAATATGCTGTTATATCTTCATATAAATTATAAATCAGTTGTAGTCACTAAGAATTGCATATATTTTTTTTTACTTTTACTTATGTTACAATCATACATGAGCACATAGGTTGATGGGTATATTCCACTTTTTTAAATGATTACATGTGGATTATTTAAAAACCCATGTGCAAGATAGCCATCTGTTGTAGGCCTTAATTAAGAACATGTCCTGCCTACTATCTCAGTTGGGCCACTCCCTTAATTACAATATTTAAAGTTCATGTTTCTCAATTGTACATATATGTTAATACTGTTTTCTACTTAGACTGTCCTGCCCCCATTCTGAATCTCTAGCCATAAGCGGTTACAAGTCTAACATACTGTATGTTTATATCTGGGTATGGATGCATTTTGGTATACATATGGAAATATTTATACTTATTCTCCACAATTTACATTCTGTCCAAATCGGGCCCTCTATACATAGGTGGATCCAGGGGGGAAAGCACTTGGGCCTGTGCTCCCTCTGTCGTTTCGGACTTCTACTTTTTTTCAAAAGGAGAACAGCAGCAGCTACTGTTATTTCTGTCAGTCAGATTTGATAAAGAGTCGGCAGGCACTAGGACCCACCACGGCTCTAACAGGAAGTCCGTGTGGTACTCCTCCTGCTCACACCGCAACCTACCACCCCCACTGCCAGCCGGCCAGAGTCCAGCCCAGGCGCGGGGTTCAAATGCCAGCATTGAGTAAGACTGTTACTTATGACGGTGCAGAAGGCTTCATTAGCCCTCACTGCACCGCACAGTTTCCCAGTGCTTCCTCCTCCACTTCCTTTATTACCATGCTAGGTGCAGTCAAACTTAGCCTCAGCTTTGAGAAGGCGGCCCGTGTGATTGTGACAGGGCTGTCCTGCAGATGTCTTATGCTGCTTGTTGGAGATCCAGCTGGCTGCTTCTGCTAATCAGAGATGGGCAGTTCGTGTCCTGCAGTCTGAGTCTCAGTACAGTGCCCAAAACAAGGTATGCTGCACCTGCCACCACCAACTAATAATTATATTGTGCTGGGGTGCCTTCCAGTCTCCCATAACTAATGGAACAGGTGACCAACATTCCAAGGCCCAATCAGCCTTTTCATCAGGGTGAAACATTGGCAATAAACCAGGATGCACTCCTACAGCCAGTCATTACCCGATGACGTATTCTGTAAGGCCACGCCCCCTTTGATACCACACCCCTTATTTGGGAGTACGCGTGCCTTAGGTGCATGTAAATATAACTTACCGTTCCTCTATCATGGTGCCCCCCCTTTCATTTTCTTCTGGATCCGCCCCTGCCTCTATATCATGAATAGACGTTTCACTGGCTTCCACAATTAATAAAAATGTAAGGGTTCATAAATGACCATTAGCATATCTCTCTTGCAATGCCTTCTCAGATGTAATATACTCATGCCTTAATATGCTATTCCATATAACTACTCACTGAGTCCTATGCTTAAGGAATTATTTTATGTTTTATTCAGTAAACTCGACTATAGCCTCTACTTTTCATAACATAGGTTGCATTTTTCAATGTAATATTATTATTATTATATACAATTAGGTTTTAGTAAACCAGCTATATCAAATCTGTACCTAAATATACACCAGTATATGTATGCTTTGAATATCCCAAAGCTGTTCTTGCTTTTGCAGATGCTAGTTTAAATCTAGAGCGAATTGGGGAACAAGCAGAAGCTATGTTTGGTGTAGGGTAAGTGTATTACAGTTCACCAGGGTTGTTGTGGCTCTAAGGGTAGTGCAGATGTTGCTGCACATGTCTGCTCCAGGTCCTGTGGTGCTCCTACAAATTAATGTCTATCGCTACAGGAAAAATTCTATGCTGGAGGTGGATGATGAGGGTGGCAGGATGTTTCTACGTGTCCTCATACAACTAACAATGAATGACTACCCATCCCTCATCTCTGGATCCTTGCAGCTCCTTTTCAAGCATTTTAGCCAGCGACAGGAAGTGCTGCACACCTTCAAACAGGTACTTGTAACAATGGGTACAGGAGAGACTAAGGGCCTAATTCAGACTTGATCACAGAAACAAATTAACCCACCCAAATCTAAATCTCTCTGTACATGTTATAAAAGCATTTGATAGCAATAAAATAAACTAATGTAGCATTTAATATTAAGATGAAAGGGAAATTTCACAAACAAACTGTATACCCAGTCACCAGAGGTTTACTGTTCTGCTGGCTAAGGGGGCAATTAAAATGTCTCTCTTCTCATTATTTATACAAACTATAGTACCATAGACATTTGTATGTTGTATGCACTTCAAAATAACATTGTTAGTTTTAATCATCATCCAGTCTTCCAGCGATGTAAACATCTTTATTGCATCTGAAAAGAAAATTGGCTTTTCTAAAAATAAATTCTCCTTATGTTGTTGACCTCCAAAATGAACTCTTTTGGACAGCTTCCTCAATATTAGCACACCTCTACCCACGCCTGGCTATCAGACTTTGCTTTCATTATATCATTTCCACAAGAACAATTCTATTAGTTGCTTATTAATTGCTATGGTTTAGTGTGTTTTTATTCTTAGCAAATTATATTGCATTTTTGTGATACAGTTTAAACTGTGCTTTGTATACTATTCTATCTTTTAGGTTCAACTGCTCATCTCTGCCCAGGATGTTGATAACTATAAAGTGATCAAATCTGAGCTCGACAGACTAAGGATTATGGTGGAAAAGTCTGAGCTCTGGGTAGATAAAAAAGAAAAATCTGGTAGTGATGGCTCCTTAGATGGGAGCAAAAAGGAAAAGAAGGAGGTATTAAGTTTTGTATTGCATTGGAAATCATTTGAATTGTTTATAAATAGTTCCCTAATTTGTTTTTAATAGATATCCATGTAGAAACTCATGCATTTCTACCATTATCCCTAACTTATATTGGGCAGTATGGATGGTGTAATACATTTATATTTTAAAAGACTATTTTATACAGTATCTAATTGATGCTACTGTATATTAATTACTCTTCTGAGGAAAAAAATGCATCCATAATCTGCAGGGCCGTAAATTCATCGTAGTTGCCCGGGGGCAGGTTGGAGTTTGGTGGGGCCACAGTTATTTTTTAAGAACATTTATTAAAATGCGTTAGATATAAGTACATTTACAGAAGAGAGGGCACTAGAGTTTAAAGGGGAGCTGGTAGCACCATTAACAGAATTATTTGACTAGTCACTAGCTACATGAGTGATTTCGGAGGTCTGGGAAATAGCTCAGGTAGTCCCACTGCACAGCAATTGGAAGCAAGGAAGAGGCATGCAACTATCCACTAGTGAGCCTTGCAGTAGTAGTAGGGATATTGATGGAAACACTATTAAATGTGAGAATTTTGGAATATCTCAGGGTCCCTTGTCAATTTACAGGGTTCCAAACAAAATGGATTTACTGGCGGGGAAATTATGTCAAATCTTATTGACTTTTTTGAATGGGTGATTAAAACATTAGATGAAGGAGGGGCCATCGATGTAGCATATCTAGACTTTAGTAAGGCTTTTAACATAGTCCCACATCGCAGACTGCTAAATAAACTCAAAAGCATTGGTTTGGATTCTAAGATGGTTGAATGGATAAGAACTTGGTTGCAGGATAGAAAACAGGGTTGTAGTAAATAGAGTGCAGTCTCAAGAGGGAAAGGTTACAAGTGGTGTACCATCTGTACTTGGACCAGTGTTTTTTAATATTTCTGTTAGGGACATTGCAAATGGTATCAAAGGGAAAATATGACTTTCTCTTACGCCCTAGAGGATGCTGGAGTCCACATTAGTACCATGGGGTATAGACGGGTTCACTAGGAGCCACTGGCACTTTGAGTTTGTGAGTGTGGGCTAGCTCCTCCTTCTATGCCCCTCCTACCAGACTCAGTTTAGAAAATGTGCCCAGAGGAGCCGGTCACAGCTAGGGGAGCTCCTAGAGCTTCTTTAGTTTTATTATTTTTCTAAGAGTAAGTTAGGCACAGAGAGGCTGCTGGCAACAGCCTCCCTGCTTCATAGGACTTAGGGGGGGAGTAGTGTCCGCCCTGAGGGGTTTTGAGCCACTATCTCCGCTGACAGGACATTAGCTCCTGAGGATGATGATCGTTAGCCGCCCCCAGGCGACCGCTCACTATCGCAGCTTGCTGCCACCCCCTAACAGAGCCAGAAGATTCCGGTGGCGAGTGAGTCACCGGCCCCCTCAGCAAGCGGGGAGCCGGTGTGAAGATGGCGGCAACAGGGTGGGAGCGCAGTATTAACTGCGCTCTGGAGGCTCAGAGGTACATAGTGCGGCGCTGTGAGGGGCGCCCTGAGCCAGCACCTATACCCTACACTGGTCAGCAAGCCTGTCAGGGACCTCGGTTACACTGCCAGCATAAATCCTCAGGCCAGTATAAATAATTGAAGAGTGGGAAGCAGCACTATGTTCAGAGGGTGGAGCTTCTCCTCAGTGCAGACCCAGCAGCGTTCAGCGCCATTTTCCTGCCTGCAGATCCTATACAGAGACACTGACAGGGAGAACTGTCCCTCCAAGCAACTCCAACTATCTGGTGTGGTACCACAGGGTTGTAGAAGGGGGGGGGGGGGGGGCTGTGTAAGTACTGTGTAGTATATTAAGGTACACAGTAAGCGCTAGGTAGTTGTTTATATCTACCTCAGAAAGTGCTGTGTGTGGGTTGGCTCCAATCTCTGTGTCTCTGTGGCATTCTTAGAGGGAAACTGTGTCTGACATTTTCCTGTGTGTGTGTGGGTGTTTGTTGTCTCACATAGCCATGTCTAGGCACTCTGTGTCATATGCTGCAGAGGATGTTTACTCTCAGGAGGAATCCATTCCATGTACACAGGAATGTAATGCCTTGTCTCAGATCCGAATTAATGAGCCTGAGTGGTTGTCCTCTATTAAGGGGATGATCTCTCAGATCTGTACCAGGGTAGCTCATACTGAGACTGAAACTCAGGTGTTAAAGAAGTCTATGGCAGTTTGGTCAAGTTCTGTTCCTATTCCTGCAAAATCCCCTAGTATGTTCCCACAGAAACGTGCACTTGCCCAGATTATGCAAGATGACACGGATACCGACTCTGATACAGCAGACGGTGATGGGGACGTGCTGAGGGGGTGGCATCCCTTGCAAAGGGGGTGCAGCTCATGATTGAGGCCATTAGAGATGTGTTAAACATTAATGACACGCCACCTGAGCAGGTTGAGGAGACTGATACCCCTTTCACACCGCAGCTTGTACCCGGTATTTTGCCGTTTTAACTGGCTTCCTAAACGGGTCAAGCTGCGATGTGAAAGGGTCCCCTTCAATTTACCGTTTTCAAAATACCTGTATTTTGAAACGGTAAAAAAGAAGGGTCCTACCCGTTTCAGTCCCATTTCATTGTGCAGTGTGAAAGGGTCTGAAACGGTATTTGCAAGCCCCAGCAGGTCATAGGCTGTCTCCATGTGTGATGTCAGCAGCCACAACCAGGAAACAGCTTGGAAAACACAAGAGACACATGTGAGAGTGGCTTTATAAACGTTTAGACTGCAAAGCCATTATAAAATGTCTAATTGGAGTGATGAAGAGGTGAGGGAGCTGCTTTAGGATCAGAGGGGATGAGGAAATCTGCTGCCAAATTACTGGGACAGTCAAGGATACCCTCATATATAAAAACATAGCAAAAATGCTTCAAGCTGCTGGGTTCCATCGTACGACTATCCAAATTATTAATAATGAATTAATTAATAACTATTAATAATGTGTGGGCCAGAAAAGTCCATTTATAATGACAACCACTGTTTTCTATGGGTGAAACGGGTTCAGTGTGAAAGGTACCAAAACGGTAATGAAATGGTAATTTACTGGTTACAACATGAGATGTGAAAGGGGTTTAACTGCTCAGACCCGTTTTAAGAACCGTTTCAAATACCATTTCAAAAGCAGGTTTTGCGATGTGAAAGCAGCATTACTTCACTGACAATAAGAAAGCCTCGCTAACCTTCCCTGCATCAAAAGAATTAAACGCTATATTTGAAAAATCCTGGGAAAATCCGGAGAAAAAATTCCAGATCCCAAAAAGGGTTCTGGTTGCTTTTCCCTTTCCTGAGGAGGATATGAAAAAATGGGAAAACCCACCCATAGTTGACGTATCTGTCTCCAGGCTGTCTAAAAAGGTAGTTTTAACTGTCCCTGGATCTACCGCGTTAAAAGAACTGTCTGATCGTAAGATTGACATTACGCTCAAATCCATATACACTGCTTCAGGAGTGGTGTTAAGGCTCACTATTGCCTGTGCATGGATTCCTAAAGCCATAGTAAAGTGATCAGGCACATTACTAAAGGATTTGGATACAATGGATAGAAGGGACATTGAATTGTTTCTACGTAACATATAGGATTCTGCGGGGTTCATGGTGGAATCCATGAAGGACCTGGGTACGCTGACTGCATGGATATCTTCCATGTTGGTCTCAGCTCGCAGGGGACTCTGGCTACGCCAATGGTCTGCAGACGCAGAATCCAGGAGAAGTGTGGAGAACCTACCCTACACAGGTCAGGCTCTTTTTGGGGAAGCGTTGGATGCGTGGATTTCCACGGCAACTGCGGGTAAGTCACCTTTCCTTCCCTCTGCTACACCTTCTACGAAGAAACCATTTTCTTCAGCTGTGTCGCAGTCCTTTTGGACCGCTAAGGCAAAAAAGTCCAAGCATCCTACCACTTTCTTTAGAGGTGGTCGTGCAAAATCCAAAAAGCCTGCACCCGCAGGCTCCCAGGACCAGAAACCTGCTTCTGGTTCCTCAAAATCCTCAGCATGACGGTGGACCGCACAGCCTGGAGGGCGGGCTGGTGGTTGCGAGACTCAGACGTTTCAGACACGTCTGGGTGTCGTCCGGCCTGGATACCTGGGTACAGGATATTGTGTCCCGGGGTACAGACTGGAATTTCAAAATCTCCCGCCTCACCGATTCTTCAAATCAGGCTTGCCAGCTTTGTTGACAGACAGGGCTATCCTACGGGAAGCCATCCTAAAATTGGAAAAGTCACAGGTCATTGTCCCAGTTCCACTTCATATGCAAAACAAGGGATATTATTCAAACCTTTTCGTGGTACCGAAACCGGATGGCTCGGTCAGACCAATTTTGAACTTGAAATTGTTGAACCCTTACCTGAGGGTGTTCATATTCAAAATAGAGTCTCTCAGAGCAGTGATTTCAGGTCTAGAAGAGGGAGAGTGTCTGGTATCCCTGGATATCAAGGATGCGTACCTCCACATTCCGTTTTGGCCGCCACACCAGGCTTATCTTTTCCACTGTTAGACAGTCACTATAAATTTCAGGCACTGCCTTTCGGCCTCTCCACAGCACCGAAGGTGTTCACCAAGGTGATGGCCGAGATGATGGTTCTCCTCCGCAGATAGTGGGTGAACATAATCCCATATCTGGATGATCTGCTGATAAAGGCATCGTCCTAAGAGACGTTGTTGCAGTCCATTGTTCTCACGACTCATCTGCCCAGGGAATACGGTTGGATCCTGAATCTTCCAAAGTCTCATATGGAGCCGACAAGGAGATTGTCTTTTCTGGGAATGTTTCTCAACACGGAAGTGCAGAGGGTGTTTCTGCCGGAGGAGAAAGCGCTGGTGATTCAAACAATGGTCCGGGATGTCCTGAAACCAACCCGGGTATCGGCTCCTCAGTGCATTCGCCTTCTGAGAAAGATGGTTGCCTCCTACGAGGCTCTGCAATACGGAAGGTTTCATGCTCGGTCCTTCCAACTGGATCTCCTATACAAATGGTCGGGTTCTCACCTACACATGAACCAGAGGATGCGTCTGTCGCCGAAAGCCAGGATTTCACTCCTCTGCAGGCTGCAAATACCTCACCTTCTGGAGGGCCGCAGGTTCGAGATTCAGGACTGGATCCTTCTTACCACGGATGCAAGTCTCCGGGGCTGGGGCGCAGTCACTCAGGGGGAAACCTTCCAAGGAAGGTGGTCAAGCCTGGAATTCAGTCTTCCAATAAACATTCTGGAACTAAGAGCCATCTACAACGGTCTTCTCCAAGTGTCTCATCTTCTGCGAGATCGAGCCATTCAAGTGCAGTTGGGCAATGTAACGACGGTGGCCTACATAAACCGACAGGGCGGAACGAAGGAGCAGAGCTGTAATGTAAGAGGTAACAAGAATCATCCTCTGGGCAGAAAAACACGCGGTGGCGCTGTCAGCAATCTTCATTCCGGGAGTAGACAACTGGGAGGCGAACTTCCTCAGCAGACACGATCTCCATCTGGGAGAGTGGGGACTCCATCCGGAGGTGTTCACAGAGGTAACAGATCTTTGGGGTGTACCTCAAATAGACATGATGGCCTCCCGTCTCAACAAGAAGCTTCGGAGGTATTGTTCCAGGTCAAGGTACCCGCAAGCCGTGGCGGTGGACGCCCTAGTGACTCCATGGGTGTTCAAGTCGGTGTACGTGTTTCCTCCACTTCCACTCATTCCAAGAGTTCTAAAACTCATAAGGAGAACAAGAGTTCAGGCAATCCTCATTGCTCCGACTGGCCAAGAAGGGCTTGGTACGCGGATCTTCTGGGTCTTTTGCTGGAAGATCCGAGGCCTCTACCTCTTCGGGAGGACCTACTGCAACAGTGACCGTTCGCTTATCAAGACTTACCGCGGCTACCTTTGACGGCATGGAAGTTGAACGCCAGATATTAGCTCAGAAGGACATTCCGAGCACGGTTATTCCTACCCTGATACAGGCTAGGAAAGGAGTAACGTCTAAACATTACCATCGCATTTGGAAAAAGTATTTCTCTTGGTGTGAATCCAAGAAGTTTCCTACGGTGGAGTTTCAACTGGGACGGTTTCTCCTCTACCTGCAAGCAGGTGTGGATATGGGCCTGAGGTTGGGATCCGTTAAGGTCCAGATTTCGGCCTTACTCATTTTCTTCCAGAAACATCTGGCTTCCCTCCCTGAGGTTCAGACTTTCTTGAAAGGGGTTCTGCATATCCAACCTCCCTTTGTGCCACCTACAACGCCCTGGGATCTTAACGTGGTGTTACAGTTCCTCCAATCGGATTGGTTCGAGCCTCTACAGGAGGTTGAGTTCAAGTTTCTCACGTGGAAGGCTGTCACTTTATTGGCCTTAGCTTCTGCTAGACGTGTGTCGGAGTTGGGGGCTTTTTCTTGTAAAAGCCCCTACTTGGTCTCCCATGAAGATAGAGCTGAGCTCCAGACACATCAGCAGTTTCTTCCGAAGGTTGTATTCGGTATTTCATATCAACCAACCTATTGTGGTGCCAGTGGCTACTGACTCCTCAATTTCATCAAAGTCCTTGGATGTTTTAAGGGCTCTGAAAATCTATGTGAAGAGGACTGCTCGTCACAGGAAATCAGACTGTTTGTCCTGTATGATCCCAAGAAACTTGGGTGTCCTGCTTCTAAGCAGACTGTATCTCGCTGGATCAAGTTTACTATCCAGCATGCGTATTCTACGGCAGGATTGCTGTGTCCTACCTCTGTTAAGGCCCACTCTACTTGTAAGGTGGGTTATTCCTTGGCTGCTGCCCGGGGTGTCTCGGCTTTCCGAGCGGCTACTTGGTCTGGGTTGAACACGTTTGCTAAGTTTTACAGGTTCGATACTTTGGCCTCTGAGAACCTGAATTTTGGTCAATCAGTTCTGCAGGAGCCTCCGTGCTCTCCCTCCCATTCTGGGAGCTTTGGTACATCCCCATGGTACTAATCTGGACCCCAGCATCCTCTAGGACGTAAGAGAAAATAGGATTTTAATTACCTACCGGTAAATCCTTTTCTCGTAGTCCGTAGAGGATGCTGGGCGCCCACCCAGTGCTTCATGGTACTGCAGTAGTTACTTAGTTCAGTACTGCTTAGTTATTGGTTAAGTACTGTTTTGTTACTTTGGTAAGTAATCTTGTTCAGCCATTGCTGAGTTTTCAAGCTGATTAGCTTGGTTTGCCTTGTTTGTGTGAGCTGATGTGAATCTCGCCACTAACTGTGTAAAATCCTTCTCTCGAATGTGTCCGTCTTCTCGGGCAAAGTTTCTAGACTGAGTCTGGTAGGAGTGGCATAGAGGGAGGAGCCAGCCCACACTCTCAAACTCTTAAAGTGCCAGTGGCTCCTAGTGGACCTGTCTATACCCCATGGTACTAATGTGGACCCCAGCATCCTCTACGGACTACGAGAAAAGGATTTACCGGTAGGTAATTAAAATCCTATTTTTTGCAGATGACACAAAAGTATGCAATAGGGTAGACATGCCAGGAGGGGGGAAATAAAACATTTAATCTAGGTAAACTAGAGGAATGGGCAAGAATGTGGAAACTACTGAGGAGGAAAGGGATCTAGGAGTCACCATTTCATGTGAGTTGAAGGCAGGTAAGCAATGTAAAAAAGCAGTGAGGAAAGCAAATCAGATGCATGGCTGCATAGGGAGAGAAATCAGTAGCGGTGAAATAAGTAATAATGCCACTGTATAGGTCATTGGTACGGCCTTATCTAGAATACTGTGTTCAGTTCTTGCGGGCATATTTTCTGAAGGATATAAATACATTAGAGACTGTACAAAGGAGGGCAACTAAAATGGTGCAAGGTCTACACCACAAAACTAACCAGGAAAGACTAAAAGATCTTAATACTGTATGTATAGTTTGGAGCAGAGAAGGGAATGGAGAAGCAAGATAGACACTTCAAGGTACAGGGGGGATACATTCTTCAAAGGAGGAGAAGTACTAGAATCCGAGGACATGCACTGAAACTGGAGGGAGGTAGGTTCAGGGGAAATTTGAGGAAAAACTACTTCACGGACAGGGTAGTGCATAAGTGGAATAGCCTACCATCAGAGATGGTTGAGGCTTTGACAATAGAGCAATTTAACCATGCTTGAGATAGACATATGAATATCCTTACAAAGAACTAAGGATCAAATAGGGTTGAGGTTACCAAAAGGTAAAAAAGGGGCAGACTTGATGGGCCAAGTAATTCTTATCTGCTGTCAATTTCTGTGTTTCTATATTTCTATATAGATAGCGCTCTCAGCCAGTCTACAGGGACTGCACAGTGAATTGGCAGGGCTTCAGCAAAGCTGTGATTCTGCTGTCTGCAACCTACAGAATCAGCGTTCACTGGCTGGTCCCATCTCACAGTCCAACAGCAGCAGTGGGTGTGCCGTCACTTGCTGCAGCGCAGGCTGAGTGTATCAAGCAGGAGCCGCCTTGTCCCCAATTGCATATGTTAGCAGGGCTCCTGTGACAGAGCCAATAACTCTGCAGCAGCAGCGGGTGCGCCACAGACCTTTGTTGGAAGAGCATTGGTTTTACTTGGATCCCACTGTAAACCACACAGGTGCTGCTGTACATGCAGGTGCCCCTTCAGGGCTTGGAGCCCGGAGGCGGGCATCTTTTTTGCCTCTGGGATTTATGCCCCTGATAGTCTCCATTATAACAGTGTCGCTAATGCCCATTGGAAGTAGACTTGATATAATCAATAATTATTGAATGTAATATTTCTAGAGTATTGTTGCACATTAGTTTTATTATCAAGAAGGATTTAAAATATATTGTTTTATAAAATGAGTACATTTACAGTGTCTGAATAACAAAACTTGAATACTTAATAGCTGTAATATCTCATATGTACACACAGTATCATTCTCTTATTTTCTCCATTTACAGCATGTGGAAAATCAGGAAGGGTCTGGGAAGCCGGCTGTAGAGAAGAGTAGTGAGAATTACCAGATTGTGAAAGGGGTGAGATCATGTAACTGATGTTTCTGCAGATCCTTTGTATAGTTTCTTGAAGTCATCTCTGGGATCTAGTTATCTTGGCTTGTCTTGTTTCATATCTATCAATGTTAATCAATAATCTGACTTGCATAACACCATTTTCAGAATCATTTAATTTAAGTATGCCAATATGATCATAAAATATTGTCTGTCATAAAAATGACATGGAAATTATGGGGGTCATTCCGAGTTGTTCGCTCGCAAGCTGCTTTTAGCAGCTTTGCACACGCTAAGCCGCCGCCTACTGGGAGTGAATCTTAGCATATCAAAATTGCGAACGAAAGATTAGCAGAATTGCGAATAGACACTTCTTAGCAGTTTCTGAGTAGCTTCAAACTTACTCGGCATCTGCGATCAGTTCAGTGCTTGTCGTTCCTGGTTTGACGTCACAAACACACCCAGCGTTCGCCCAGACACTCCCCCGTTTCTCCAGCCACTCCCGAGTTTTTCCCGGAAACGGTAGCGTTTTTTCGCACACTCCCATAAAACGGCCAGTTTCCGCCCAGAAACACCCACTTCCTGTCAATCACACTCCGATCACCAGAACGAAGAAAAAACCTTGTAATGCCGTGAGTAAAATTCCTAACTGCATAGCAAATTTACTTGGCGCAATCGCACTGCGGACATTGCGCATGCGCATTAGCGACTAATCGCTCCGTTGCGAGAAAAAAATACAGAGCGAACAACTCGGAATGACCCCCTATACTTTATTCTTGAGCCCACTAATAATCCAGATTCAGACTCTCTCACGTGCTAGTCATTAAAGTTAGACATTGAAAGAAATTAAAAATAATATGCTGTTCCATCCTATTAGATATTGGAAAGGCTGAATAAAATGTGTGGTGTTGGAGAGCAAGTACGCAGGAAGCAACAGAGGCTGCTTAAAAATATGGATGCCCATAAGGTTATGCTGGATCTTCTCCAAATACCATATGAAAAGGTATTTTTATATAAATATTTAGTATAAATATATGCAACTGTTCAATTTGCTACATGTTAAAGGACATCTCTAAACTGCACGCTTTTATCCATACACTTGTCACTTCCCGACTGGACTATTGCAGCTTCCTCCTTTTGGACTTTCTCTCACCCGCCTCTCCCTACTTTAGTCTATCCTTAGTCCTGCTGTCCAACTCATTTACCTCTATAGCTGCTCTTTTGTCCTCACCCCTCTATGTTGAGTATATTTCATTTTTGCACCGTCACATATATAATCCACTCCCTAGTACAGTACACCTCCAACCTCATTTCTGTTCACACTGCCTCCCACCTAATCTGATCATCCACTGACCACCACCCCACCTCAAGTCTGGTCACCTCCTCCCACATCCGCGACTTCTCTGCTGAGCCACTGCTCTGGAACTCGCTACCTTACCCCAGTATCCACATCTTTAAACTAGCTGATGAGACACTCCTCTTCATAAAAGGTTTTAAATTCTACTCATTACTCACTGTACCTCTCTCCACCTTTCTTTCCTAGTTCACTCCGTTGGTCACACCCCTTCCTATTAGACTGCAGGCCCTCAGGGGTGGGACTTTCTAGCCCAGTTCTCTTCTCCTAGCACTATCTTTGTCACCAGTGCACCTCTGTTCCCCTGACTCCTAATAATTATCATTATTTACCTTTACTAGCCATAATGAGTCGCTTTGCCCTAACCCTCACTGGTATGCTCACTCATATGCTCTACCCTGCATTTGGTTGTATAGTTTTGTTATTAGATATCGTATGTATTGATATACAATTTTATTGTTAATCCGTGTACTATGCTGAAGACACTTAGAGCCGTATTCAATAGCTGTCGGAAGCTGCCGTCTTGTCGAAAAGACTGCAGCTTCCGACAGATTTCTGTCGGAAGGGGTACCGACCTATTCAATAGTGGCAGTTTTTTCCCGACAAGTCGGGAATTCCCGACTTGTTGGAAAACAAGTGGATCAGTGGAATAGCCGCCGAGCAGCGTGCTTCTGTCAGAAACGGGGCCAAATCCGACAGGTTTTTGCCTCCTTTCCGACAATCTCAATCCGACTTTAAAAAAAAGTCAGATTGAGCACGGCTCACCCGGCCAGGCTTCTCACTCCCGGCAGCGCCCCCCACCCCAGACATCTTCCCCCACCGCTGACAGCGCACCCCCCTCACAGACATCACCCCCCGCCACTGATGGCGCACCCCCCTCCCCGCTGCCGCAGACATCAAGGTCCCGGCGCTGCCAGCTGCTGAGAGCGCACACCCCGCTCCCCACAGCAGACATCTCTGGCCGCTGCAAGCTCCCCCCCACCGCAGTGATCTCCCGCCGCAGCCGCTGACAGTGCACCCTCCCCGCAGCAGACATCTCCGGCCGCTGCCAGCTCCCCCCTCCCCCGCTGACAGGTAACGGCCAAATCCGACTGTCGGATTTGACTCAAATCCGATAGTCGGATTCGGCCATCCATTGAATAGGGGTTGTCGGATCCATTCCGACAAATGCATGTCGGAATAGATACGAATCTTATTGAATAGACCCCTTAATCCAGGCATGTCCAAACTGCGGCCCTCCAGCTGTTGGGAAACTACACATCCCAGCATGCCCTGACACAGCTTTAGCATTCTCTGACAGCAAAATTGTGTCAGGGCATGCTGGGATATGTACTTTCACAACAGCTGGAGGGCCACAGTTTGGACATGCCTGCCTTAATCTATAAAATAATGCAGACTGGCTTGTCTGGATTCTGTCCATGGGCAGCTTTCCACCACCAACTGTTATTCATTAAATCACACAAAGGGACAGAGACAATATCTCACAGTCCATCTTATTAATGTAACTTTAGAGGACAGGTCCACGTGACTTTGTTGTTCCTATTGTTACAATATTTCATATTACCGTTTAATAAGATAGGATAGAAAAAAATGCAGAAAGCCATATGATTAATCACTACAATGCACAATGTAAACAAGACACACAAGCCAATATCCAACAAATGTATTTGTCTCCAGCAGCTTCCTACTGTACAAATCACTCCAAAGATCTGTGGGTATTTCCACATAAAAAGGAAAATTACTTCATATACCATTACTCTAGTCATAGATATCTGCACATAGCACTGTAAACATAGAAGCATTAGAGTAAACCTTTTGTGAGCTTTTCATTTGAAGTAGACAATACCTAGCACTGATTACTGTTGTTGTTAAATTTGAGAAGACTTCTTCTATATGTCTATCTTCTTCCAGTTCATGTATTTTCTATATATTTAGAAAGGCTTATATTGATTAGAAATTAATGTTCATTAATCATATATGGGTAGATGTACTATAGCGGCACATATCGGGCCACTATAGCTCTTCCTGCTTCGCCTCTTTACCGATGCGCAGCAGGAAGCTACATCGACAAGATGTAAGTACATCTCATTTGTCGAAGTGGGGAAATGAAAACTCCCCCCTCTGGCGATCCACTCCAGATCGCGCAGAGCATCAGCCTAGTGCTGATGTTCTGTATGTCTCCTCCGGCCGGCTCCAGGGTCCATGTGCAGCACTGACCCTGGCTGTGATGTATGTGCAATGACACATGCAGCTGTTGAAATTGTTAGCTGCAGGTGTTGGAACGGTCATACATTGTCATGCACATCGGCGGGCTGAGGGGTAGATGTACGAAGCGTCGATATGGGGGAGAAGCGCTATCAGCACACGTTATGTGTACTGATACCACTTCTCCCCATGTATTACAGTGGCAGTGTGCGCTACATGACAGGGGTGCATATTATCGGTGCTGCTATCTTTATCTTGTATGATAAAGTGTCACTGTCTGTTCTGATACCTGCAGCTATCGATTTTGACAGCTGCAGGTGTAGTTGCCCTATCTCCACAGCAGGCATAGTTCTGTTCCTGGCTGTGGCAGGTGCCGGCTCCAGACAGCATGTAAGATCTTACAAGAGTAGCGAGATCTCGTGCATGTACTCTGGAGCCAGCTTCTGGAAGCTGATGCGCTGTGCTCTCTAGTGAGGATCGCCGAATGGGGGATGTTTTTGTTCATACATCTCGTCAACATACCTTCCTGCTTCCCCTCAGTAATGAGGCAAAGTAGGAAGAGCTGTAGCCGCGCAATATCTACACCTATCTTACAGATAGCAGCGCCGATAATGACAGGGGTGCCCCTGTCACTGAGCACATACTGCCACATAATACATGATACACATAATACATGATACATAACGTACACTGAAACCACTTCTACCCCATATGATATTATAGGCATTACTGAAACTTGGTGGGATGAATCTCATGATTGGACAGTCAATGTAGAGGGTTATACGCTGTTCAGGAGAGATAGATTAAATAAACGGGGCGGAGGGGTATGTCTTTACGTAAAGCCATTTTTAAAACCTGATATACGGGAAGATAATCACGAGGGGACTGTAAATACTGTTGAGACATTATGGGTAGAAATTGCATGTGGGGGAAGGGGAACAAAAAAGATAGTATTGAGGCTATGCTACAAGCCACCTGGTATTAATGTGTCTGATGAGGAAGTGTTACTGAAGCAAATTGAAAAGTCAGCAGGAGTAGGAGATGTAATAGTATTGGGAGATTTTAACTATCCGGAGATAAATTGGACAAATGATTCATGTGATACTGCTAGGGGTAATATGTTTTTAAACACACTTAATAATCACTACTTACTTCAACTAATCGAGGAACCAACTAGGTACAATGCAATCTTAGACCTGGTATCAACTAACAATGGGGAATTGATATCAAATATTATAGTAGGGGAGCCCATGGGAAACAGTGACCACAGTATGGTCACATTCAATATCAGTTTTCATAAGCAGTCGTAAATTGGCTCAACTAGGACTCTGAGCTTTAGCAAAGCCAACTTTGACATGATGAGGGAAGCTTTAAGGGACATTGAATGGGAAATTTTGTTTCAAGGATAAAATACTAGAGAGAAATGGGAGGTATTAAAATCACTACTCGTTAGTAATACTCGCAAATTTATTCCCATGGGCAGCAAACAAAGGACTAATAATACCAAACCAATGTGGCTTAACAAAAAGATCAAGGAACTAATGGGCAAAAAAAGGCGAGCATTCAAAAAATACAAATCAGAAGGGAATGCGGAGTCATTCCAGCATTATAAGGATTGTAACAAAATATGCAAAAAAGGAATAAGAGCGGCTAAAGTAGAAACTGAAATGCTAGTAGCAAAGGAAATCAAATCAAACCCCACAATTTTTTTAAAAATATATCAACAGCAAAAGATTAAAGAAGTAGCGTATAGGCCCTTTAAAGTACAAGCTGGGAGTCTTAATCAAAAACTATAATGACATTGTGGACATATTAAATGAGTTTTTCTCGACGGTATTTACAAGAGAGGACCAGATACAGGACAAAGATAATGTCTCACTACTAAGTGCTTATTTAAGTGAGGAAATAGTATGTGACCGATTAAAAGAAATTAAGATTAATAAATCATCTGGTCACGTTGGAATTCACCCAAGGGTTCTCATGGAGCTTCACTCCGAACTAGCACGACCGCTATTTTTGATCTTCAATGACTCACTTACAACAGGCATGGTTCCCAAAGACTGGCGTATAGCGGAAGTAGTGCCAATATTGAAATAGGGAAGTAAAGCTGAACCGGGTAATTATAGACCATTTAGTCTTAAATCTATAGTGGGGAAAGTACTGAAAGGTATTCAAAGGGATAGTATACAGAAGTTCATTGAAGTCACTAAGGTTATTAATAGGAACCAACATGGATTTGTGAAGGATAAATCATGTCAAGTAAACTTACTAGGCTTTTAGAAAGCGGTTAGTGCGAAACTTGATCAGGGTAAGGAGGTTGATGGAATCTTTTTAGACTTTGCTAAAGCTTTCGACACAGTACCGCACATGAGACGTATCTATAAGTTACAAGAACTAGGGCTAGGGAGCACAATATGCACTTGGGTCAGAAATTGGTTAAATAATAGGGAGCAGCACGTTGTAGTAAATGGAACTTTTTCAAATTGGACTGAAGTACTAAGTGGTGTGCCGCAAGGGTCTGTACTTGGACCATTATTGTTCAACATTTTCATTAACGATCTAGCAGTAGATCTGGAGAGCATGGTGTCAGTTTTTGCAGACAATACCAAATTGTGTAAGGTTATAAATACGGAGGGAGATGCTGAGTCTCTTCATAACGACTTAGTCAAACTGGAACAGGCCCAGCAAAATGGAGAATGAGGTTTAATACAGACAAGTGTAAGGTAATGCACTTTGGTAGCGAGAACAAAAATAACACCTACTGTACATATGAAATAGTGTAAAATTAGGTGATTCTGTCCTGGAAAAAGACTTAGGTGTTCACATAGATAGCAAACTAGGCAGCAGTACCCAAAGTAGGATTGCAGCAAAGAAGGCTAACAAGGTATTAGCATGTATAAAGTGGGGAATTGACACAAGGGATGGGCGTGTTATACTCCCATTATATAAATCCCTAGTGAGGCCACATCTTGAATACGGTGTTCAATTTTGGGCACCATACTACAAAAACGATATCCTGGAACTAGAAAAGGTTCGCCGGGTGACCAAACTAATTAAGGGGATGGAGACTCTGGAATACGAGGAAAGGCTTGCAAGGCTTGGCATGTTTACACTGGAAAAGAGGAGACTAAGAGGGGACAAGATCAACATTTACAAATATATAAGGGGACAATACACAGAGCTTGCGGGGGAACTGTTTTTGGTAAGATCAACACAGAGAACACGTGGACACCCGTTTAGGTTAGAGGAGAGGAGATTTTGCACACAGAGATGTAAAGGTTTCTTCACAGTAAGGACAATACGTGTTTGTATTTCCCTGCCTGAGAGAGTAGTAGTGGAGGATTCAGTCAACACTTTTAAGAATGGGCTAGATAAGTACCTAATGGATAAGGATATACAGGGTTATGGTTCGAAGTCACACACTATGGTTATTAAAAAAAAAAAAAAGAGGAATAAACACAACAACTGACATTAGCAACAGACAATATTAGTCCTAAAAATAATACAGTGTAGATGACCACAAATAGGTTGAACTCGATGGACAAATTGTCTTTTTTCAACCTCAAAAACTATGTTACTATATATAGGAGGATCATTCCTTTCACCCCATAGGGATGTATTCAATTCTAGTTGGAAACTGCCGTCTTGTCGGAAAGACGTCAGTTTCCGACTTTTTCAGTTCGGAAGGGGTTCTGACTTAATCAAATCGGGGTTGCTGTCTTTCCGACAAGTCGGAAATTCTGAGTTGTCGGAAAACACGTAGATCGGCGGAATAGACGCGGATCACATACTTTTGTCGGAGACACGGCCAAATCGGACAGGTTTGACCTCATTTCCAACAATGTCAATCCGACTTTAAAAAAGTTGGATTGATGAAATGAGACGGTGGAGCAGGGATTTGTCTGAAAGGGTCGGGGACATGTTTTTAGGGGGTGTGGGGACGAAGGAGGATTAGGAGGAAAAGATGGCGGGCGGGTGAGGAGGACGGGAGAGGAGAGGGGACACGTCATGAGGGCGAGCGGGGACAGGTAGAAGGGGACCATGTGAGGAGAGGAGCGGGGATGGGTGAGGAGAGGAGCAGGGGTGGATGAGGATGAGCTGAGAGGAGGAGCGGAAACACCGGGACAGCAGCAGCACGGATGGGACACCAGTGCTCTGCTTTAGAGGACCCGCCTGCTGGTCGGGTCAGAAATATGTGACAATAGGACATGTGATAGTTGTCGGGAATAGCAAAATCCGACAGTCAGATTTGACCACTCATTGAATACAGCATTGTCTGATCCTTTCCGTCGGAAAGGATCCGAAAAACATTGAGTACACCTAATAGTCCATAAGACGAGACTTCTCTGAACAGTACTGGTTGTATAGTGAAATCAAAGAGCAAGCCTGAATTGAGTGATCCATATTTCATACAGGTCCATCCAGTCAGTATGGTGCGCAGAGTTTTCTGTGGATAACAATGTGCCATATCTGTCATATCTCTTGTGTAAAAGTGACCAGGCTGTCTAATTAGAAGCACAGTGAGAAGGGCAGTGTTTAAGAACTGTGTAATGAATTCATTTGTTTCTGGGTAATTTGATATTTCAACACATAAAATAAGATATACAAGATTTATCTATTAGAATTTGTTAAGCTACAGTATTTAATAATAGTCTGAGAACTTGAGACCAGAGTCTAAATATTTGAGCATTTTCACCAAATACGAATTTTGTGCAGGCATATAGACATGTGTAAATGAAAAACTACCCATAAATGTTTTACATAGACTAGGAGCAATTTTGTTGAGTTTGGACAGGGCTAAATACATTTGTGTATAAGATTAAGCATAATTTCTGAATGAATAAGACAACTGAATACGTCCCAACATTCCTGACTTGAGGGCTGTGCTTGGCCATCACAATTAGGACTGCAGTTGGGAGGTAAGGGACTTAAAAGGGTATTTCACTTTTTTTCCCTCGAATTGACAAGGGCAAAAATTGTGGCGTAAATTCGCCAAAACACGTGTATCGGCGGTGAATTCACTTATACACATGGTTTTCGTCAGTGCCGGATTTTTCGACTATCCACAAAAACGGCACAAATGTAAATTCGACCTGAAAACGGGCGAAAATTGCTGTTTTCTCTAACGTCCTAGTGGATGCTGGGGACTCCGTAAGGACCATGGGGAATAGCGGGCTCCGCAGGAGACTGGGCACTCTAAAGAAAGATTTAGTACTATCTGGTGTGCACTGGCTCCTCCCTCTATGCCCCTCCTCCAGACCTCAGTTAGAATCTGTGCCCGGCCAGAGCTGGGTGCTCCTAGTGGGCTCTCCTGAGCTTGCTAGAAAGAAAGTATTTTGTCAGGTTTTTTGTTTTCAGAGAGCTTCTGCTGGCAACAGACTCTCTGCTACGAGGGACTGAGGGGAGAAAAGCAAACCTACTCACGGCAGCTAGGTAGCGCTTCTTAGGCTACTGGACACCATTAGCTCCAGAGGGATCGAACACAGGTACCTAACCTTGATCGTCCGTTCCCGGAGCCGCGCCGCCGTCCCCCTCGCAGAGCCAGAAGAACAGAAGCAGCAGAAGCATGAAGACATCGAAATCAACGGCTGAAGACTCCTGTCTTCACTTAAGACATTGCTCCCACAGCACACCGCACACTCCGGTCACTGTAGGGTGCAGGGCGCAGGGGGAGGCCCCCTGGGCAGCAATTAAGTACCTTTTTGGCAAAAAGAGGCATATATACAGTCTGGGACTGTATATATGCCCGAGCCCCCGCCATTTTTTACACATTAAAGCGGGACAGAAGCCCGCCGCTGAGGGGGCGGGGCCTTCTTCCTCAGCACACCAGCGCCATTTTCTCTTCACAGCTCCGCTGGAAGGACGCTCCCCAGGCTCTCCCCTGCAGTATACAGGTGCATTAGAGGGTAAAAAAAGAGAGGGGGGGCACATAAATTTAGGCGCAGAGATATATTAACAGCAGCTACAGGGTAAACACTAAGGTACAGTGTAATCCCAGGGTTATATAGCGCTGGGGTGTGTGCTGGCATACTCTCTCTCTGTCTCCCCAAAAGCCTTTGTGGGGTCCTGTCCTCAGTCAGAGCATTCCCTGTGTGTGTGCTGTGTGTCGGTACGCCTGTGTCGACATGTTTGATGAGGAAGGATACGTGGAGGCAGAAAAAGTGCAGCTGAGTGTGGTGTCGCCGCCGACGGTGCCGACACCTGATTGGATGGATATGTGGAAGGTGTTAAATGATAATGTAAACTCCTTGCATAACAGATTGGATAAAACTGTAACCGTGGGACAGTCAGGGTCTCAACCCATGCCTGATCCTACAGCGCAGCGGCCGTCAGGGTCTCAAAAGCGCACACTATCCCAGATAGTTGACACAGATGTCGACACGGAATCTGACTCCAGTGTCGATGACGATGAGGCAAAGTTGCAGCCTAAAATGACTAAAGTCATCCGCTACATGATTGTAGCAATGAAGGATGTATTACACATTTCTGAGGAAAATCCTGTCCCTGACAAGAGGATTTATATGTATGGGGAGAAAAAGCATGAAGTGTCTTTTCCCCCTTCACATGAATTAAATGAATTATGTGAAAAAGCGTGGGATTCCCCTGACAGGAAGGTGATAGTTTCCAAGAGATTACTTATGGCGTATCCTTTCCCGCCAACGGACAGGTTACGCTGGGAATCCTCCCCTAGGGTAGACAAGGCGTTGACACGCTTGTCTAAGAAGGTGGCCCTGCCGTCTCCGGATACGGCCGCCCTAAAGGATCCTGCGGATAGAAAGCAGGAAGCTATCCTGAAGTCTGTTTATACACATTCTGGCACACTGCTGAGGCCAGCAATTGCTTCGGCCTGGATGCGTAGTGCGGTAGCTGCATGGACGGATACTCTGTCTGAGGAGATAGATACCCTGGACAGGGACACTGTTCTACTGACCCTGGCACATATCAAGGACGCGGTCCTATATATGCGGGATGCCCAGAGGGACATTTGCCTGCTGGGCTCTAGAGTTAACGCAATGTCCATTTCTGCCAGAAGGGTGTTATGGACTCGGCAATGGACAGGGGATACCGACTCTAAAAAACACATGGAGGTTTTACCTTATAAGGGTGAGGAATTGTTTGGGGACGGTCTCTCGGACCTAGTTTCCACAGCTACAGCTGGGATGTAAAATTTCTTGCCTTATGTCCCTCCACAACCTAAGAAAGCACCGTATTACCAAATGCAGTCCTTTCGTTCTCAGAAGAGCAAGAAGGTCAGAGGTGCATCCTTTCTTGCCAGAGGCAGGGGTAGAGGAAAAAAGCTGCACCATGCAGCTAGTTCACAGGAACAAAAGTCTTCCCCCACTTCCACTAAATCCACCGCATGACGCTGGGGCTCCACAGGCGGAGTCAGGAGCCGTGGGGGCGCGTCTCCGACATTTCAGCCACCAGTGGGTTCGCTCACAGGTGGATCCTTGGGCTATACAAATTGTGTCTCAGGGATACAAGCTGGAATTCGAGGTGATGCCCCCTCACCGTTACCTAAAATCGGCCTTACCAACTTCCCCCATGGAAAGGGAGATAGTGTTGGCGGCAATTCACAAACTTTTTCTCCAGCAGGTGGTGGTAGAGGTTCCCCCCCTTCAACGGGGAAGGGGCTACTATTCCACTATGTTTATGGTACCGAAACCGGACGGTTCGGTCAGACCCATTTTAAATTTAAAATCCCTGAACATTTATCTGAAGAAAATCAAGTTCAAAATGTAATCGCTCAGAGCGGTCATTGCAAGCCTGGAGGAAGGGGATTTTATGGTGTCTCTGGACATCAAGGATGCTTACTTGCATGTCCCCATTTATCCGCCTCATCAGGAGTACCTCAGGTTTGTGGTACAGGACTGTCATTACCAATTCCAGACGTTGCCGTTTGGCCTGTCCACGGCACCGAGAGTTTTTACCAAGGTGATGGCGGAAATGATGGTGCTCCTTCGGAAGCAAGGGGTTACAATTATCCCATACTTGGACGATCTCCTCATAAAGGCGAGGTCCAGGGAGCAGTTGCTGATCAGCGTAGCACACTCTCAGGAAGTGTTGCGTCAGCACGGCTGGATTCTGAACATTCCAAAGTCGCAGCTGATTCCTGCGACGCGTCTGCCCTTCCTGGGCATGATTCTGGACACAGTCCAGAAGAAGGTGTTTCTCCCGGAGGAGAAGGCTCAGGAGCTTGTGACTCTGGTCAGAGACCTCCTAAAGCCAAAACAGGTGTCGGTGCATCACTGCACACGAGTCCTGGGAAAGATGGTGGCGTCATACGAAGCCATTCCCTTCGGCAGGTTCCATGCGAGGATCTTTCAGTGGGTTCTGCTGGACAAGTGGTCCGGATCGCATCTTCAGATGCATCGGATGATCACCCTGTCCCCCAGGGCCAGGGTGTCTCTTCTGTGGTGGCTACAAGGTGCTCACCTCCTCGAGGGCCGCAGATTCGGCATACAGGACTGGGTCCTGGTGACCACGGATGCAAGCCTCCGAGGGTGGGGGGCAGTCACTCAAGGAAGAAACTTCCAAGGGTTGTGGTCAAGTCAGGAGACTTGTCTGCACATAAATATCCTGGAGCTACGGGCCATATACAACGCCCTGAGTCAAGCGGAGCCTCTGCTTCGAGACCAACCAGTGCTGATTCAGTCAGACAACATCACGGCAGTCGCTCATGTAAACCGCCAGGGCGGCACAAGAAGCAGGGTGGCAATGGCGGAAGCCACCAGGATTCTTCGTTGGGCGGAGAATCACGTGCAAGCACTGTCAGCAGTGTTCATTCCGGGAGTGGACAACTGGGAAGCAGACTTCCTCAGCAGACACGACCTCCACCCGGGAGAGTGGGGACTTCATCAAGAAGTCTTCACGAGATTGTAAATCGATGGGAGCTGCCGCAGGTGGACATGATGGCGTCCCGCCTCAACAAAAAATTAAAAGAGGTATTGTGCCAGGTCAATGGACCCTCAGGCGATAGCTGTGGACGCACTGGTGACACCCTGGGTATTCCAGTCGGTCTATGTGTTTCCTCCTCTTCCTCTCATACCCAGGGTACTGAGAATCGTCAGAAAAAGAGGCGTGAGAACAATACTCATTGTTCCGGATTGGCCAAGAAGGACTTGTTACCCGGAACTGCAAGAAATGCTCACAGAGGACCCATGGCCTCTGCCTCTCAGACAGGACCTGTTGCAACAGGGGCCCTGTCTCTTCCAAGACTTACCGCGGCTGCGTTTGACGGCATGGCGGTTGAACGCCGGATCCTAGCAGAAAAGGGCATTCCGGAAGCAGTAATTCCTACGCTGATAAAGGCTAGGAAGGACGTGACAGCAAAACATTATCACCGTATATGGCGAAAATATGTTGCTTGGTGTGAGGCCAGGAAGGCCCCTACAGAGGAATTCCAGCTGGGTCGATTCCTGCACTTCCTACAGTCAGGTGTGACTATGGGCCTAAAATTAGGGTCCATAAAGGTCCAGATTTCGGCCCTGTCCATTTTCTTTCAAAAAGAATTGGCTTCACTGCCTGAGGTTCAGACGTTTGTTAAGGGAGTGCTGCATATTCAGCCTCCTTTTGTGGCACCTTGGGATCTTAACGTGGTCTTGGCTTTCCTGAAATCCCACTGGTTTGAGCCACTTAAGACCGTGGAGCTAAAGTATCTCACGTGGAAAGTGGTCATGCCGTTGGCCCTAGCCTCAGCTAGGCGTGTGTCAGAATTGGCGGCTTTGTCACATAAAAGCCCCTATCTGGTTTTCCATATGGACAGGGCAGAATTGCGAACTCGTCCGCAGTTTCTGCCAAAGGTGGTGTCATCTTTTCATCTGAACCAACCCATTGTGGTGCCTGCGGCTACTCGTGACTTGGAGGATTCCAAGTTGCTTGATGTAGTCAGGGCTTTGAAGATCTATGTTGCCAGGACGGCTGGAGTCAGGAAAACTGACTCGCTGTTTATCCTGTATGCATCCAACAAGCTGGGTGCTCCTGCTTCAAAGCAAACCATTGCTCGCTGGATCTGTAACACAATTCAGCAGACTCATTCTGCGGCTGGATTGCCGCATCCAAAATCAGTGAAAGCCCATTCCACAAGGAAGGTGGGCTCTTCTTGGGCGGCTGCCCGAGGGGTCTCGGCATTACAGCTTTGCTGAGCTGCTACTTGGTCGGGTTCAAACACATTTGCAAAGTTCTACAACTTTGATACCCTGGCTGAGGAGGACCTGGTGTTTGCCCATTCGGTGCTGCAGAGTTATCCGCACTCTCCCGCCCGTTTGGGAGCTTTGGTATAATCCCCATGGTCCTTACGGAGTCCCCAGCATCCACTAGGACGTTAGAGAAAATAAGAATTTACTCACCGGTAATTATTTTTCCCGTAGTCCGTAGTGGATGCTGGGCGCTCGTATCAAGTGCGGACTTTCTGCAATACGTGTATATAGTTATTGCTTAACAAAGGGTTATGGTTATGTAGCATCGGTTGAGTGATGCTCAGTTGTTGTTCATACTGTTAACTGGGTAAGTTTATCACAAGTTGTACAGTGTGATTGGTGTGGCTGGTAAGAGTCTTACCCTGGATTCCAAAATCCTTTCCTTGTAATGTCAGCTCTTCCGGGCACAGTTTCCTTAACTGAGGTCTGGAGGAGGGGCATAGAGGGAGGAGCCAGTGCACACCAGATTGTACTAAATCTTCCTTTAGAGTGCCCAGTCTCCTGCGGAGCCCGCTATTCCCCATGGTCCTTACGGAGTCCCCAGCATCCACTACGGACTACGAGAAAAGAATTACCGGTCAGTAAATTCTTATTTTTTCGACTGGTTATAAAGGGCACTAATTAAATACCCCCCCCCCCCCATACAATCTTACAGTACATTCTGAAATGAGGGAAAAATAATCACTGCTTATACATCCATTCCCCTCCAATTACCCTCTCATCGCTGTGCGCACAAGTGATAGGTGATCATTGCTCCTAGTTCCTGCTGCTCTGCGTCTGAAATGTAATGTTGAGTGTCCCTTATCCAAAAATCTTGGTACCAGAAGTATTTTGGATATCGGATTTTTCCATATTTTGGAATAATTGCATACTATAATGAGATATCATGGTGATGGGACCCAAGTCTAAGCACAGAATGCATTTATATTTCATATACACCATATACACATAGCCTGAAGGTGATTTTAGTCAATATTTGTAATAACTTTTTGCATTAAACAAAGTTTGTGTACATACACAAAATAAATAAAAAGGGACAGACTAGATGGGCCAAGTGGTTCTTATCTGCCGTCAAATTCTATGTTTACACACAACTCATTTATGTTTCATGTACACCTTATACACACAGCCTGAAGGTCATTTAATACAATATGTTTAATAACTCTGTGTATTAAACAAAGTTTGTGTACATTGAGCTATCAGAAAACAAAGGTTTCACTATCTCACTCTCACTCAAAAAATTCTGTATCTCAGAAAATTCCGTATTTCGAAATGACAAAGCCAATTAAGCAATGTGGATAAATAAGGCGGGGGGGGGGGGGGGGGGGGGGTTTGGTGCAGGCTGAACCCAGTGGTCACCCTCCCCGAGGTGACACCAACATGCTGTCTCCTCCTCAGTGACATGAGCAGAGGCGTATCTAGGGTAGGGCGAGTGGGGCACATGCCCTTGGCAGGCCCAGGAGAGGGGGGCGCCGCCGGCGGCCAGGGCATCATGTCCCACTCGCCCCTGTCAACCCGAGATGTGAGGGGAGGAGAGCGCACAGTCTCCCCCTCACCGCCGCTGGAAGCCCTAGCAGCGCTGCTGTGTCCGCCCGGTCTCCGGCGTTAGCCAATCAGAGCTTGCGGACCGGCTCCTGATTGGCTGCCGGTCCGCGAGCTCTGATTGGCTAGCGAACCGGCGCCAGACAGCCGCCGGAGACCGGGAGCGGTGAGGGGAAGGAGAGGCGCTGCGCTGCGCTCCCCTCCCCTCTCATACACAATAGGCGCCGGTGAGTGACCGGGGGGGGGCCACAGTGGGGCCTGGCACTGTGGGGCATGTAACTGGCACAGGGGGGCCTGGCACTGTGGGGCATATAACTGGCACGGTGGGGCATATAACTGGCACAGTGGGGCCTGGCACTGTGGGGCTTATAACTGGCACTGTGGGGCATATAACTGGCACCGTGGGGCATATAACTGGCACAGTGGGGCCTGGCACTGTGGGGCATATAACTGGCACTGTGGGGCATATAACTGGCACTGTGGGGCATATAACTGGCACAGTGGGGCCTGGCACTGTGGGGCATATAACTGGCACTGTGGGGCATATAACTGGCACTGTGGGGCAATGTAACTGGCACTGTGGGGCCTGGCACTGTGGGGCATATAACTGGCACTGTGGGGCATGTATCTGGCACTGTGGGGCATGTAACTGGCACTGTGGGGCATGTATCTGGCAGTGAGTGGGGCAATGTATCTGGCAATGTATCTGGCACAATGGGGCAATGTATCTGGCACTGTGGGGCAATGTATCTGGCACTGTGGGGCAATGTAACTGGCACTGTGGGGCAATGTATCTGGCACTGTGGGGCAATGTATCTGGCACTGTGGGGCATGTATCTGGCACTGTGGGGCAATGTAACTGGCACTGAGTGGGGCCTGGCACTGTGGGGCATATAACTGGCACTGTGGGGCATGTATCTGGCACTGTGGGGCATGTAACTGGCACTGTGGGGCATGCATCTGGCAGTGAGTGGGGCAATGTATCTGGCACTGTGGGGCAATGTATCTGGCACTGTGGGGCATATATCTGGCACTGTGGGGCATGTAACTGGCACTGTGGGGCATGTATCTGGCAGTGAGTAGGGCAATGTATCTGGCACTGTGGGGCAATGTATCTGGCACTGTGGGGCATGTATCCGGCACTGTGGGGCAATGTAACTGGCACTGTGGGGCAATGTATCTGGCACTGTGCGGCAATGTATCTGGCACTGTGGGGCAATGTATCTGGCACTGTGGGGCATGTATCTGGCACTGTGGGGCATTGATCTGGCCCTGTGGGGCAATGTAACTGGCACTGAGTGGGGCCTGGCACTGTGGGGCATGTATCTGGCACTGTGGGGCATGTAACTGGCACTGTGGGGCATGTATCTGGCAGTGAGTGGGGCAATGTATCTGGCACTGTGGGGCAATGTATCTGGCACTGTGGGGCAATGTAACTGTCACTGTGGGGCAATGTAACTGTCACTGTGGGGCAATGTATCTGGCACTGTGAGGCAATGTATCTGGCACTGTGGGGCATGTATCTGGCACTGTGGGGCATTGATATGGCACTGTAGGGCAATGTAAATGGCACTGAGTGGGGCCTGGCACTGTGGGGCATATAACTGGCACTGTGGGGCATGTATCTGGCACTGTGGGGCATGTAACTGGCACTGAGTGGGGCAATGTATCTGGCACTGTGGGGCAATGTATCTGGCACTGTGGGGCATGTATCCTGCACTGTGGGGCAATGTAACTGGCACTGTGGGGAAATGTATCTGGCACTGTGGGGCAATGTATCTGGCACTGTGGGGCATTGATCTGGCACAGTGGGGCAATGTAACTGGCACTGAGTGGGGCCTGGCACTGTGGGGCATATAACTGGCACTGTGGGGCATGTATCTGGCACTGTGGGGCATGTAACTGGCACTGTGGGGCATGTATCTGGCAGTGAATGGGGCAATGTATCTGGCACTGTGGGGCAATGTATCTGGCACTGTGGGGCAATGTATCTGGCACTGTGGGCAATGTATCTGGCACTGTGGGGCAATGTATCTGGCACTGTGGGGCATGTATCCGGCACTGTGGGGCAATGTAACTGGCACTGTGGGGCAATGTATCTGGCACTGTGGGGCATGTATCTGGCACTGTGGGGCAATGTATCTGGCACTGTGGGGCATTGATCTGGAACTGTGGGGCAATGTAACTGGCACTGTGTGGGGCCTGGCACTGTGGGGCATATAACTGGCACTGTGGGGCATGTATCTGGCAGTGAGTGGGGCAATGTATCTGGCACTGTGGGGCAATTTATCTGGCACTGTGGGGCAATGTATCTGGCACTGTGGGGAATGTATCCGGCACTGTGGGGCAATGTAACTGGCACTGTGGGGCAATGTATCTGGCACTGTGGGGCAATGTATCTGGCACTGTGGAGCAATGTATCTGGCACTGTGGGGCATGTATCTGGCACTGTGGGGCATTGATCTGGCACTGTGGGGCAAATTAACTGGCACTGAGTGGGGCCTGGCACTGTGGGGCATATAACTGGCACTGTGGGGCATGTATCTGGCACTGTGGGGCATGTATCTGGCAGTGAGTGAGGCAATGTATCTGGCACTTTGGGGCAATGTATCTGGCACTGTGGGGCAATGTATCTGGCACTGTGGGGCATGTATCCGGCACTGTAGGGCAATGTAACTGGCACTGTGGGGCAATGTATCTGGCACTGTGGGGCAATGTATCCGGCACTGTGGGGCAATGTATCTGGCACTGTGGGGCATGTATCTGGCACTGTGGGGCAATGTAACTGGCACTGTGGGCCATTTTCAGTGGCCACACCCCTTCTGGAGCGTGGCCACACCCATTCCGGTGTGTGACCACGCCCATTTCCCCCCCTCGAATTGACAAGGGCAAAAATTGTGGCGTAAATTCGCCAAAACACGTGTATCGGCGGTGAATTCACTTATACGCATGGTTTTTGTCAGTGCCGGATTTTTCGACTATCCACAAAAACGGCACAAATGTAAATTCGACCTGAAAACGGGCGAAAATTGCTGTTTTTTCGACTGTAATTAAATACCCCCCCCCCCCATACAATCTTACAGTACATTCTGAAATGGGAAAAAAATAATCACTGCTTATACATCCATTCCCCTCCAATTACCCTCTCATCGCTGTGCGCACAAGTGATAGGTGATCATTGCTCCTAGTTCCTGCTGCTCTGCGTCTGAAATGTAATGTTGAGTATCCCTTATCCAAAAATCTTGGTACCAGAAGTATTTTGGATATCGGATTTTTCCATATTTTGGAATAATTGCATACTATAATGAGATATCATGGTGATGGGACCCAAGTCTAAGCACAGAATGCATTTATATTTCATATACACCATATACACATAGCCTGAAGGTGATTTTAGTCAATATTTTTAATAATTTTTTGCATTAAACAAAGTTTGTGTACATACACAAAATAAATAAAAAGGGACAGACTAGATGGGCCAAGTGGTTCTTATCTGCCGTCAAATTCTATGTTTACACACAACTCATTTATGTTTCATGTACACCTTATACACACAGCCTGAAGGTCATTTAATACAATGGGGTATATGCAATTGTGGTCGAATTCCCGAAATTGTCGAATTTCGGGTCATTTTCGACCAAAAAAAAAAATTCCCCTATGCAATCCAGTGCTTTCCGACCAAAAAACGGACTTTCAAAATTCGACTTTTTGAAATTCGAATTTTTGCAAATTCGACTTTTCTGCAATGATACAAGTGCTGCAATTCGACCAAAGCATATTCAATTCAAGTTTTGAAATTCGACAGCAGTGCTTTTAGACAGCAAATTCGTCATTTTCAATCCGCC